>NW_026009329.1:0-3371 GCF_001458135.2 Marmota marmota marmota
ATATGAGGGAAATTCCTCAATATGGTGAAACATATATACAAAAAGCCCATAACAAACATCATACTCAATGGTGAAACATTTACAACTTCCCTTTCAGATTAGGAAAGAAAACTGGGAATAGTATGCCTAGTATTAGCATTTGTATCCAACATTGTACAGAAGGCTCTAACCAATGCACAAGAGAAAAAAAATGACATGAGAATTGATAATGAAAAAATAAAACTGCCATTATTTGCAGATGGCATCAAATTTTTATTTAAAAAAAAAAATCGGGGGCTGGAATTGTGGCTCCGAAGTAGAGCGCTCGCCTAGCAAGGCCCTGGGTTCAATCCTCAGCACCACATAAAAAATAAATAAATAAAAATGAAGGTATTGTGTCCAACTACAATTAAAAAGTAAATATTTAAAAAATCCAAAAGAATCTCTTTATTAGAATTAAATTTAACAAGACCTCTGGAATGTAGGTCAATAAAGTAATCAGTTTTTTCTATAATTAGAAACAATTAGAAAGTGAACATTTGAAATATAAATTGAAAGCTGCTTTATATCGCAATACTTCTAGTCCTAAGTACATGTTTTATAGAATCCTTCATCATAAGAATAAATAAGTCAAAGTATTTTTGCTCAATGGAATACTATGCTCCTATGAAATGAAGAGATGAATCATATAAAAATAATCTTGAGAAGAAGTCAAATACAAACAACTCTACCACATAATGCCATTTATATGAAACTCAAAGAGGCAAAAACTCATTGATGGTGATAGATTCCAGAATGGTTGTTACCTTTTGGAAAGCAGGAGGGGTGCCTAGGAAGGCACAAAAAGGAGATTTGGGGATGCTGAGAATATTCTATTTCTAATCTGAGTAGAGTTTACCTGGGCACATTCATTTTATGAAAAATTTTGTATCCAGTTCATTCAGGTTATTTGATTTGTGTGCCTGTGTGATTTGTGTGCCTTACATTTAGAATTTTTTAAAATTATTGTTGCATACATTAACTGATGTCTCTGACTAGAGTAGAAGCTCCTTGAAGACAGATTTTTTATTATCCCTTACATACTTTATATAATTGCTTCATAAAATATTACTTGACATTCATCTTGTGCAAACATCACCACTATCCATCTCTGAAACTTTTTCATGAAAATGTTCAGAACATGTTATTAAAAGTACTGTTTTCCCACCAGTCCTACTGTGTAGGGAGGCAGGCAAAGAACTGAGCATTGAACCTAGGGGTGCTTTACCACTGCACTAGATTCCCAGTCTTCTTCTTCTTCTTTTTTTTTTTTTTTTTCAATTTTGAGACAGGATCTGGCTAAATTGCTGAGGCTGGCCTTGAACTTTCAATTTTCCTGCTTCAGTCTCCTGAGTAAATGGGATTATTTTTGTGATCTCCCACACCTTGGAAACACTCTATCAGGTAGCTAAAGCATGCTCAGAAGGGAAAAAACGAGTTTAATATAATCCTAGGTTCAGAGGAGGATGTTAATATTCAGTTATAACTAGGATAGAAAAATATCTTCATGGAACAGAGTGCATCTAAATACCAGCTCTTTTTCCTCTGTGGAAGAATCCTTTGCTTCTTTTAAGACAGGTCTACATACACATGGAGCAGTTGACAAACAGTCTCACCATAGAACACTCATTCAAATTATATTTCCTGAGCTTTAAATAGAAAACTCCGTTTTTGTTCACAACATTTGTAGGGTCGATGTTATTCTTTAATTAGTCTATTATTTATGAATATCTATTTTTATCATCCTTGATTAAGTGCTTAGACCCTGGGGCTGTTTGTTTACAACTTTTCCCCAAAAAGATTTTAAAGTCTGGCTCTACCCCTGCCCCACCACCATTTCCTTTTAGATTATTAATATCTAAGGTCTTAAATCAAGTGGTAGGTATGTGAATATCTATTCCTTATATCTGTCACTCATGTTATGAAAATTTTGTGTTTGATATTTAGTAAAATAAATAAATTTTTATACTAAAATTATACTTACGTACAGTCTTTTGTTATAAAATGACAAAAGCTACTGTTTAGATCCTGTTTTTCTTATTATTATTATGATTATTATTATTAGTTTATTTATTTGGTCCTCAGGATTGAACTCAGAAGCACTTTAACGCTGAACTACATCCCCAGCCCTTTTTATTTTTATTTTGACACAGGATTTCGTTAAATTGCTTAGGACCTCACTAAGCTGCTAAGGCTGGCTTGAACTTGCTATTTCCTACCTCAACCTCCCGAGTAGCTGGGATTACAGAGGTGGGACACCACACCCATCTTATTCTGTTTAACCTTTAGACTAAGTTTTTTTGTTTTCATTTCTTCTGCAATGCTGGGGCCTGGTGCACTTGCTAGGCAAGTGCTTTGCCACTGAACTTTGCCCCAGCCCCAGACTAAGTTTTAAAATAAATTGTTAATTGAGCACATTTTTCTTCTTCCTTCCTTCCTTTCTTTCTTTCTTCCCCACCCCACCCCCTTTGGTACTATGGATTGAGCCCAGCACCTCCTGCATGCTTAGCATGAGCTCCACCACTGAGCTCCACTCCCACCCCTGTTGGAGACTTTTTAATATACCACACAGCTAATTTCTGCTTGGCTAACTAACCCCTTAAGATGGACAAGGCTCTTACAGGTTTAAAACACCCTCTCTTTCTGCCTCTGCCTCCAGTTTTTCCTCCACCCATTTCCTCTGCCCCTTTCTTATGGGCTTGCAGATATTTCTCCCACCCTTTTCATAGGGACTTCATTTACAGCATGACCATGTCTTCATATCCAAGTTCTGTCCATCTCGAGAGCTTATTGTTTCCTTACTCCGGAGCCTTATCCCTTACTTAAATTGGGACGACCGACATCATGGAGTGTGATCTGCTTTACCCAAGCACAGAAGAGTTTTGAGTTCTCTTCTGCAGCATAACAACAATGCCTGTAGACTCACCATTCTGATTTCTACATGTCTAACAGAATCCTACCCAAGTGCAGCAGATTAACTTCTAGTTTTCCACTGAGATACACACGAGATGGTTAGTTACATTCTATTAATAATACAGTACTTTTTTTTTTTTTTTTTGCAGTGTTGGTGATTGAACCCAGGGCCTTGCTCATGCTAGGCCAGTACTCTACTACTGAGCTACACCCCTGGCCCCTAGAACTATTGTTGATGCCGCAGGTTTTAGGAGGGCAGCTCTGAGAATTTAAACTCCTTCCAAAACCTTACTTCCATAGAATATGTTCTACCTCATCACTGATCTAATGAAAAAGAAAGCCTGTGAAATAAGTCCATGAAAATTGCTTGTGCTTTTTATCTAAAGCACTTAAACCTTTCATGAAAACAGGTTTATCTTGTTTTTTTAACTCTGAGTGTT
>NW_026009330.1:0-3370 GCF_001458135.2 Marmota marmota marmota
TTTGGTATGCTGGTGTATATATGGAACTGTAATATCAGTAGGAGGCTCAACTGTCAGTCTGTTGTCCTGTGACTGAAGTGGGCAATACTGGCTGATTGCTGGGACCTCTGTTCTGGCCTGCAATGGGCATTCTTGACTGTAGAGTGTGATGGTGGAAAACATTGTGGACACTTTCCTTGTCCTGTCACAATGAATGATCTTATCTTCAAAGAAAAGTGAAGAGTGGGACAAAATTCCTCCTGTATTGTCATCATTCCTTCCATAACTAAGCATATTTTAAGTGGTCTCTTATCATTGTTTTTGACTTGGTGGGGAAAATTCTAATGCATGTGGGAATTACACATTCTGAGAGAGATCTTTGTCTTTGTTTTCTACTTCCAAGGTAGTCCTGATTTTTGTCTGCCCAGGCTTGCTTTTCCATTTAATTTGTGTACGAGGATCAGAAATGTTCATGACCTTTGATTTCTAGGGTCTTTTTTCAGGACTGCAGTTTTCTTTCATCTGGCCCATCTGCTCCATTGAAGTGCCCACTGGATAATTGCACACCCACAGGCAGGGACACACATCAACACTCTCATTCTCCTAATTTTCCAGAGACTTTTCCTATGACCAGAATTACAGGAAGGAAAGGTGCACATGAAGAACTTGAAGGGACATCCAGAGAAGACAGAAGACGCAAAGTCACACCCTTTACCCTATCAGTGGTAAGTTCTGTGGATTTGAATAGTGGTGACAGAGATGGAAGACATGGCCATGGTTTAATTAGAGTCTGAGCACATCTGCCTGCCTCAAGCCTCAGCAAAATCTCTGGATAATTTGAATTTACTGAAACCTTTAAACATGTTCAAACGAACACATTACATCTTAAAAACATACTTCATTTCATAAGCTCTAGCATGAAATTGTGCAACCCAGCTGCCTCCCACTCTAGTGCATGAGACTGTCACACTAAAATGTTAACACCCCTCACCGAGGGGCAGCTGTCTCTCCCTCCGGAGAGGCCACATTCTCCCTTCAGTTCCTATCGCTTGCTTCACCAAAATGCTCTAATTTGTTGGAGCACATGCTGCGAGGGACTCTGTTGCTTCTGTTGTGTGAGGGTATCCAATGTAATCAGAAAGGGAAGTTCAATCTCCAGTCCCTGTTAGAGAGGAGAAAACCTGTCAATGTCATTGCCATCTCTATAGTGCCATGTATTTAACATTTATTGCTGATCTCTACAACTGGGTTAAGCAATGAGAAAAGTGGTAAATAAATAAAATAGACTGGCTGAAGCCTGAAGCATGAGTCATACAGTGAGCACTACTCAACTGATTGGAAGAGGAGGGTTAAAAAGACAATTGCAAAGGAACCACGTGAGAAAGGGAAGGAGACAGCAGAAAGGGAGTGTGAAGCAGAAGGGCAGTTGAGGGAGCAGAGAAGCAAAGGAATGGCTGAGTGAAAGTTCAGGTGATGGACAGGTTGTACTCAACACGACCTTTGAGGAATAAACAATAGAACATTTCTAAGACACTGGAGAGAAAAGAAGCAGCATAACAAGAATCACAAAGAGATCTCTGTTTTCTCTTTGCTGAGGATTTTTAAATGAAGATGTTTCCATGGTTTTCACTGTAACGTCCCCTGGCAATGAGGGTGTTTGTAACAGAAATCATCCTACCCATTGTTGCTAATTCACTTTGATCCAAACTGGACACAATTTTCAGGGGTCTCTCTGCTAAGCTCTGCCTGCTTTTACCTGAGAGTGAGTATGAAGGAGAATTTCCTGTTCAGAGCATAACTCACCCTCAGTGTGGCTCTGTTTTTCCATCAGCGGAAGGGAGTGTGGCTTTGGCGGCAGATACTGACCAGTCTTCTGTCCTGGACAGCCTGTGGGCCAAGGCAGATTACAAGACTCAGGTGATTTCCATGGGCTGGGGAGGAGTCTGGGGATTGCTTCCAGATACTTCTGGGTGTGTGGGAGCTGGGGCACCCTGAGCTAGAATTCTGAAGGTAGCACCTCTCACACAACCCCAACTAGACTCAGTTCTAAATGCCAACAGCCTTGTTCCTTATCAAGCAGTTAGACAACCCCTTTGAAATGGAAGTGGCCATTGCTTGTCTCCACTCTGCAGATCTAAAGCCTGGTAGCCAAAGTTCCTATCACTGCCCAAATCTTCAGTAAAACTATGGCAGAGTCTCACTCCATGTCCAGATGGATTCATCATTTGTGCACAGTGAAAATCTAGGACACATGGCCTCTGTGTCTTGGGTACAAACAAAACCAATCCATTAACAGAGCCAGAATAATAATAAAAAAAAAACTGCAGGAATTTCTACTATGTTGAGCAGTAAGTCAACATGAAGAGTCTGGAAACTGGCAAGGCTTTCCCCATTTTCTCAATTTCCTGGGAAATGCTGATGGCTCTCCCAAAGTGATTCTTCTCAGTATGTGAACATCTTTCAGGCTCAGACTGTGAAATTACTGGACAGCACAGCCTGCTTCTCCTTCTTCTTCCCCACCTGCCACCACACATCCCTAGTGCTGGCACAGTCCATTCCCCATTAATTCTCTTTGTCCTCTGAAAACTGCCTTCTCTGCTCCCCCCCTTTCTGCTAGCCCTGGGAGACTCCACCATCTCTTCCCTGGTCTTCCTCCCTCAACTCATCACTGCAGAACTGTGTTTTCCATTCAGCCCTGGAGAGCAGCAGCTCTGCACTGGGTTCCTCTACTTGGCCATTTTTCGAACACCCTTCTTATTTTCTTTAAAGAACGATGTAACCAGTGCCCTAGCATTTCTCTCCTGATCTCAGTGACAATTTCTTACTCCGTTTTCTTCTTGAAATCTTTCCTGTGTATTCATCCTTCATTGTATTTTCAAGTCCACTATTCTGCCAGTCAGTTCTGCCTTTTGCCCAGTTTGCCAGATTGCTGGCCAATTTCCTATCATTAGAATGTTTCCAGGCCACAGGATGCACACAGGGCTGTCTGTAAGAGAGTGAAGAGCTGAGTCATCTTGCCCAGTCCCCTTCAGGGGAGGCCTTCCCTCACTGATCTCCAACTGTGTGGAAAAGAGCTTCAGATTTGTCTGGAAAACCCATCAACCTGAAAGGGAGTGTTCCCAGCTGAAGCCCTGATTAGGGTCCCTGTCCATGAAGGCAGGGTGTGTCCCTGTTTAGATTTAATAACTGATTATCCATATATAAAAGGAAGTTAAGCAGAGGTCACAGGTTCCCAGAGAAGGGGCCCTGAAGAGTCCAGGGCCTGGGAGAAGAGCAAGTCCCTGCTCACCTGAGGAACCTGCTGGCTGTCTTCTCCTCCAACTGTTATTTCCTGGTGAGTTCTCCAGACAATGGGGATGGGATTGCCTTGCCTCACAGGGAGATTATCCCT
>NW_026009331.1:0-3370 GCF_001458135.2 Marmota marmota marmota
TCAAAACCACAAGCCCTGTGTGTGTTAGAACAAATGTGTAGGTGCAGACCAGGCCAGCACAAGAGGGGAGACCATGGCTCCTGCACAGAAAAGGCAGCACAGAGGGAGCCCGGTGCAGCCACCCTTGGCACCGACCCCTTGGCCTCTAGGCACCCACCTTTCTAGCCTCCAGCCCTCTGGGTTCCCAATGCCCAGCTCCCTGCTTCAGGACCCAGCGGCCTCCAGGTCTCCAGGAGGTAGGGATCTCCACTGGCGGCAGGACGGGCGGGGTCACCTACAATTCGGTCTGGGAGCTGCTGCTGGGCTCCCTTCGCGCCCACCCATCCGGCTGCAATAGCCTCGCCCTGCGCTGAGCCTGCACGACCCGGATCCCGGTGGTCTACCGCGTCAAGAGCCGGCCGCGGTGGCGACAAGGTCTGAGGCTGCCACCGCGATCCAGAAGGTAACCTGAGCTGGGGCCCTGTGCCCAGCCCAGCCCCACTTTTCCAGGTTCCAGTCTTTGCGTCCCAGCCCCGCGCATCCCCAGCTGCAATTTCCAGCCGCCGCTTCTCCCGAGTTGCAGTGGATAGGCCACCCCCGCGTGCCACAGCGATTCCCCTCAGACACGTACCTCAGATTCTCTGCGCCACGACCCACAGGGAGCAGAACCAAAGGAGGAAGAACCAGGGGCTTCCGGGCTTCAAATACTGGCAGGGTGTGTATGAGGGTGGGGTTCTGGAAAGAGCCTGCGTGCCACAGGGCCAGCAGCTGCCTCCGCAGAGGGAAAGAAGGGAGAGGCCCCAGGTGTGCACAGGTACCCACTGCACTTTTATTTTTTTCATTTGTTCTAATTAGTTAGACATGGCAGCGGAATGCATTTGATTCATTGTATACAAATGGAGCTAAATAACTGTTTATCTTGTTTTTTCCATTCCATATGCTATGAAAATCCTTCTAATCTGGTAGCACATCTTTCCTCTTTTGTTTCCTGAGGGCACAGTATTCCTTTGCCTTTTGGAGTGTTTCCAATCTTATGTCTTTTTAAAATAATGCCACCATAAGTAACCAAGTAAAACTCTCCTCAGACTTTAGGGCACAGCTGGAGATGTTGTCAAAATGCAGATGCCAATACAGTAGATCCTAAGATTGGGCATTTCTAACAAGTTCATCTGTGGCTACCATCCTGCTGGTCTACAGACCAAACTTTGAATGGCAAGCTCTTAATGTCAATATGATTTTGTAAGAGTGGAGAATTATCCACTAATCCAGATTACCAGATTCCTAAAAGGAAATTTTCAGGTCAAAAGATAAATACTCATGTTTTAGGTGTCAAATTCCCCTTCAGAGCCTGGCCTGGTGGTACACACCTGTAATCTCAGCATCTCAGGGGACTGAGGCAGGAGGATTGCAAATTCAAAGCCAGCCTCAGCAACTCAGCAAGACCCTATCTCAAAATAAAAAGGGCTAGGGATGTGGCTCAATGTAAAGGACCCCTGGATTCAATCTCTGGTTCCAAAACCAAAATTTCCCTTCACAGAGACTGTGTCATTTTGTTCTTGACAAAGATTCTCTGCTTGGCTAAATCTTACTCAGCCTTCTGAACTTTCTCCTACCTTGTCAAATTCAGTTTTAACCCAAATCCTGCCAAATCAGTTTAGCCAGAAATCACCAACTTCAATGTCTAACCAGCCTTGATCTGAACAGTTTCCTTATTACCTGTCTTCAACAAGAATCCTGTTAGGTCAATTCAGCCAAAATACCCCTTATCCTGATTTTTCCTCCTAGTAATTTTCCATCCCCAGCCTCTACACTACTCTTGACTATAAATGCTCACTTGCACATGCCATATTCAGAATTGAACTCAATCTCTCTTACTCTACTGTACAACTCCATTGCACTGATATCTAATACTTAATGGATAAAGTTTTTCTTTCCATGCTTTACAAATATCATTGAATAATTTTTTTTCTCCAACATTTTCTCACCAGCTGTATTCCCAGCCTTACTAATA
Source organism: Marmota marmota marmota (assembly GCF_001458135.2). Taxonomy (NCBI): domain Eukaryota; kingdom Metazoa; phylum Chordata; class Mammalia; order Rodentia; family Sciuridae; genus Marmota; species Marmota marmota. The sequence continues at coordinate 1,991 of NW_026009331.1, forward strand.
GAGTTACTGTCAAACTTCTTGATTTTTGCCAACTGGATAGGAGAGAAATATTAAATCAGTGTAAGTCTAGTAAACATTTTCTTTTTCTTTATTTTATGTCTTAAAATGATATTTCGTTGGTGCTGCATATTAAACTTGGAGTCTTTCACAGGCTGAACAGGGACTCTAGCACTAAGTTCCCACCCCAGCCCTAACATTTTGTTGTTAGGAGTGAGAATGGGACAGATGTGGTGGCACATGCTTGTAATCCCAGTGACTGGTGGGGCTGATACAGGAGGATCACAAGTATAAGGCCACCATCAGCAATTTAAAGAGATCCTGTCTCAAAATTAAAAGATAAATGGTGATGTTGCTCAGGGCTAAAGCATCTTGGGTTCAATCCTCAGTCCTGGGGGTCGGGGGGTGGGGATTGAACACCTTGACATCTTTTCATGTATTTAAAACACATCACCTCATTTCTGTTTGTCTTTCCTTTTGGGTTATTCCTGACCTATGTTCTCTTTTAAAAATTATTCCTTTTCTTTTGGTACATGGGATTGAAGCTGAGGTGCTTAACCACTAAGCCACATACCCAGGCCATCAGCCCATTTTTTGCTTTTGTTTTTGCTTTTGTATTTCTAAGAGAAAGAGTCTCATTAAATTGCTTAGGGCCTTGCTAAATTGCTGAGGCTGGCTTTGAACATGTGATTCTCTTGCTTCAGCCTCCTGAGCTTCTGAAATTACAATCATGTGCAAGAATCTTCTTTGATTCTTTGTATATCCTTATGTATAAGGATAATTAATGCTTTGTATGAATCACATACTCCTCCACCTCCATCCCACATGTCACCTGTTTTCTGATGTTGCTTCTGCTGACTTTGGCATACAATTTTTCATGAAATCAAATTTAGTGACTTTCCTTTATTGTTTCTGCATTTGAGTCATAGTTAAAAATTCTCTGTCTAATTTGCCAAGTTCAAAAAATTGTTTATTTCCCACAGTATATGGCTTTACTTTTTATATTCAGATTGTTGGTTCATTTAGAGTTTATTCTGACACATCAGAAATAGAAATCCGACTTTAAGTCATTTCTAAATGACTTTCCAGTTTTCCTTGTTCAGTTTATTAAAAAGATCATATTTTCACTATTAGTTTGACATGCCACTTTCTTACATGCCAAATTGCTATATATACTTGAGTCTGTTTCTGGATTTTATATTTCATCACACTCTCAATTTCAGAAGTTTAATGATATGGCTTAATATCTCAGAGCTAGTCCCCTTAATTGCTCTTCTGTTTCAGGTTTTTCTGGCTGTCCTTTCTGCTTTTTCCCTCCACACAAACTTGAGAGTCAACTTACTTAGCTCTAGTTTAAAACAAAAGAGAGATGGGGGGGGCGGG
>NW_026009332.1:0-3370 GCF_001458135.2 Marmota marmota marmota
CAATCACTGGGTCAGGACCTTGGTTAATCTCTCTGGAATCCAAATCGGCTGCTGTTCTCCCTGTGGAAACACACAAACAGACCCCCGACTCCAGACAATTACTGGGTCAGGACCTTTCCATTGTCCTGTTAGAATATCCTTCCAAAGTACCTTGGGCTTATGTACATTTTTTGGACACATATGCCTTTCCGCAGCACTAAGTCCTGATGAATCCAAATTTAAAAAGTTTAGAGTAAAAAGCGTTATTTTAAGTTTATCTTTGGGGGATATATACCCCCTTCCAGGCTGATTTGGGGAATTAGTTCTTATAAGAATCTTTGTTTGCATATTTTCACCTATGAGTTATTTGACCTCACTGTCAAGACCGAAAGCAAATGAAAATCATGTGGAAACTGAAGAAATAATTGTTACATTCAAATATCATGAATTTGTACTCCCTGATTTAAAATCTGAATAATCCTGCACAGGACTGGGATGAATTTAATTGCTATATTACATGTGATAAAATTTACTAAGCAAATACATACTGCAAATGATCCTGCAAGAGGAGATATTTAACCAACTATGAAGAAGACATATTTTCCAAGTCTTTGGAAGCACTTACGTAGAAACAAAATTGATGTACTGGGTATAAATGATTTTCTGTCAGATCTCAATGTTATCTCTATAAGCCAATTCTTTTCTATATCTAGTTTATTTTTTTTCCTTGAAAGAATTACACTTATATCTCTTTAAAATATGAGATTTGTCCCTAGTTCAAACTCCTTTTTATTCCCCTGTTAAAATTAGGGAAGTTCAACTATTTCAAGTAATCAAAAAGTCTGTTTTGGTTTATAAAAGGAGGCAGTTTTGGGGCTGAGTTTGTGGCTCAGTGGTAGAGCACTCGCCTAGAATGCATGAGGCACTGGATTCAATCCTCAGCACCACATAAATGTAAAATAAAGATACTGTGTACACCTAAAACAAAAAATAAATAAATATTTTTAAAAAGAGGAGGCAGTTTTTAAAATGCTCCAGCACTTTCCCTGGCACCCATGAAACAATTTTCATAAGCACACTTCAGTATCTCCAGTATGACCCCATCCTTTTCATATAGATGGAGAGCATGACATTGATGTCATATTGACAAAGGTGAAATAATTGCTGAAATTCATTCAAAACTTCATCATCTCTGTGAATCATAATTAGTTGCAGTATTCAGTGGCCAGATGCTAATGCCTTGAAGAGAGGCTTAGAAAGGTACATTAAAAAGCATGCTCATCAGCATACCAGCTCCTAGTAGGAGGCTTCTTCCCAAGCTAGTTAATGACTACAATTTAATCTTGAATCACCTTCCTGATTTGAACAATATGAATGATTCAAGAAAAAGTGTCTTAAGGATCAAGAAAACAGACTTAATTTTTACCAATTTCAGTGAACAGTTCTAAAAGTATTTTAGATCACACTGTTTGCATTTTTTAAAACTGTATATTAGTTGAATTTGGTTTTTAAAAATGTTTTTATATCTAATTAAGTTAAATTTAAAAATCAGGGTCATGAAAGCCATAAAGTGATATTGGTCCCTTTGGTCTAATATCAAATTAGTAGATCTAACACAATATACATAATGTACAGTAAATCCTTTATTCTGAGAAATCAAAACCATCCTGCAGTTCATTCAACATTTTCCTGGAACTGATTTTCTCTCTTGCTGTTCTACTTCTTGAGTTGATCACATGTTTGTCTTTTCCTTTTGTGATACCCCTAATGTAGTAAGATTCTAGATATGGGTAATAGGAGGAGGGTATGATGACAATTAAAATGACTATCTTTTTATAAATTAAAAATAGATGAAATTAGTAAGAGGTTAAAAAACGTAACATAAGAAGACAGTAAAAAGGCAAAAATATTTAAATAAATCTTTGTGTTTGTTATGCTAATAGGCAAATGGTTTTTAAAAACTTATCAAAAGGAAAGGCAATAAATATGTTAAAGATACACCTACACCCTCACATTCATTAAAGTATTATTCACAATATCCAAGATTTTTAATCAACCTAAGTGTTTATCAGTGAATAAATGGATAAAGAAAATGAAGTACATATACACAATGAAATGTTTTCAGTCATGGAAAAGAAGGAAATTTTTTCATTTTTTTACAACATAGATAAATTTGGAAGATGTTAAGTGACATAAACCAGACAGAAAAATACAAAAACCACATGATCTTACTTATGTTGAACCTAAAATAATTGAACTCATAGAAGTAGAGCATATAATGGAGTACCAGGGAATGAAATAAGGGAAAAGAAGTGAGGAGATTTAGTCAAAGGACATACAATGTTAGTTAGATAGGAATAGGGTCAAGAGATTTATTTATAACATGGTGAATATAGTTAACATATTATACTTTTGAAAACTGCAGAAAGTAAATGTAAGTGTTCTTATCACAAAAATAAATCTGAGGTAGAAGATATGTTAATTAGCTAGATCTAGTCACTTCACAATGTATATATACCTCAAAATAGCCTGTTGTACACAGTAAACATATAGAATTATATCTGTCAATTTTTTTTTAAAAAATTAAACTTCTTCAATTTTCCAAACTTTTAAAAATAACATCGATGGGCTGGGATTGTGGCTCAGCGGTAGAGTGCTCACCTAGCATGGGTGGGACCCGGGTCCAATTCTCAGCACCACATAAAAATAAAGGCATTGATTGGACAGATCCTCCAAACAAAAGTTGAATAAAGAAATTATAGAACTCAATATCACAATCAACAACCTAGACTTAACTGACATATATAGAATATATCAACCATCATCAAGTGGATATACTTTTTTCTCAGCAGCACATGGATCCTTCTCAAAAATAGACCATATATTATGCCATAGGGCAACCCTCAGTAAATATACAGGGGTGGAGATAATACCATGCATTTTATCTGATCATAATGGAATGAAACTGGAAATCAATGATAAAAGAAGGAAGGAAAAATCCTACATCACATGGAAAATGAACAATATGTTACTGAATGATCAATGGGTTACAGAAGACATCAAGGAGGAAATCAAAAAATTCTTAGAGATAAATGAAAATACAGACACAACATATCGGAATCTATGGGACACAATGAAAGCAGTTTTAAGAGGGAAATTCATCGCCTGGAGGTCATTCCTCAAAAAAAGGAAAAACCAACAAATAAATGAGCTCACACTTCATCTCAAAGCCCTAGAAAAGGAAGAGCAAAACAACAGCAAATGTAGCAGAAGGCAAGAAATAATTAAAATCAGAGCAGAAATCAACGAAATTGAAACAAATGAAACTATTGAAAAAATTAACAAAACTAAAAGTTGGTTCTTTGAAAAAATAAATAAGATCAACAGACCC
>NW_026009333.1:0-25901 GCF_001458135.2 Marmota marmota marmota
TCTAATCCTAACCCTAACTCTTAAACTAACACTGACCCTAACTTTAACCATAACCATAACACTAACATTAACTCTAACACTAATCCTAACCCTTACAATAAAACTAACACTAAACATTAATCTAAAGCTAATACAAACCCTAACACCAACCCTTACACTGACCCTAACCCTAACCCTAACCTTAAAACTAACTCTAACCATAAGCCTAATCTTAATATTAACACTTACACTAATCCTAACCATAAACCTAACGTTACCGTAAACTTAACCCTAACCCTAAAATGAATTATAACCCTATCCATAACTCAAACTCTAACACTAACTCTGACCCTAATCCTAAACCTAACCCTATCACAAACCCTAAATCTAAACTTAACCCTAACAATAACCTTAACCATAACACTAACCCTAACACTAAACCAAACCCCAATCGTAAACCTAACGCTAATCCTAATTGTAAACCTAACCTTAAACCTAACCCTAACCCTAACCCTAACCTAAACCCTATATCTAACCCTAACCATTACACTAACCCTAACCCAAAACCTAACCCTAACACTACCCTAAACATATGCCTAACCATAACATAAACCTAAAATTAAACATAATCCTAACACTAAACCTAACCATAACACAAACCCTAACCCTAACATTAACCCTAACATTAACCCTAAAACTAACCCTAACACTAACACTTATGCTAACCCTAAAACTAACACTAATTCTAACCCTAACCCTAAACCCTAATCGTTACCCTAAAGCAAACCCCAACGCTAACCTAACACTAACTCTAAACTTAACCCTAAGAAAACTCTTACACTAAACCTAAACCTAACCCGAATCCTAACATTAAATCTAACCATAACTTAACGTAACCCTAACACCTACCATAACCATAACGCTTACTCTAACACTTACCCTATACCTAAGCCTAACCCTAATACTACCATAAATCGAATCCTCAAACTAACCCTAGGCCTAAGCCTAACCCTAAATCTAACCCTAACACAAACCCTAAACCTAACTCTAACACAAACCCTAACCTTATCCCTAACCCTATCGCTAACCCAAACCCCAATCCTAACTGTAACCCTAAACTTAACAATAACCCTAATCCTAAATATCACACAAAACCTAATCCTAAACCTAACACTAACCCTAAACCTAAACCTAACCCTGACCCATACAATAACCCTAACCCTAACCCCAACACTAACTCTAATTATAACCCCAACCAGAAACCTAACAAATAGCCTAATCCCTAAACTAACACTAACACTAACCCGAACCCTAACCCTAACCCTAACGTTAAAATATACCCTAACTCTAACATGAATCATAACCCTAAACATAAGATTAAAACTAACACTAACCCTGACCATAACCCTAACCCTAAAACTAACAGTAACCCTAACTCTGACCCTAACACTAACCCTAACCCTAACAGTAAACCTAACCCTAACCCTAACATAAAACCTAACACTAAACCTAACACTAATTTTAACACTAAACCTAAAAAGAACCATAACCCTAGCCCTAACACTAACCCTAAACCTAACACAAACCATAACCCAAAATGTAACACTAAAATTAACCTAACCCTAACCCTACCCCTAATTCTAACACTAGCCCTAACACTAACCATAACATGAAACCTATACTTAAGCCTAACAATAATCATAACCCTAACTCTAATCCTAACACTAAACCTAATCCTAACCTAACCATAACCATACCTAAACTTAACCCGTATCTTATGCAAAACCATAAACCTAAATATAAACCTAACAATAACATTAAAACAAACCCAAACCCTGAACCTAACCCTAAACCCAGACCTAACCCTAACCCTATCCATTGCCCTAAAACGAAACCTAACCCTAATCCAAAACCAAAATCTAACACTAACCCTACCAGAAACCCTAACCCTAAACCTAACACTAATTCTAAACATAACCCTAACCCTAATGCTCACACTAAACCTAACCGTAACACTAACCCTAACAATAACTCCTTTCAGAACCTTAACACATAGCATAACGCTATCCCTAACCCTAACACTAACAGTAAACCAAATCCTAACCCTAAAACTAACCCTAACCATAATGCTAACCTTAACTCTAACCCTAACACTAACACTAAACCTAACCCCAAAACTAACCCTTAAGTTAATTCAAACCGTAACCCTATCATTTACCCTAACACTAACCATAACCATAACCATAACCCTAACCCTAACACTATCCCTACCCCTAAACCTAACCCTAAGCCTAACCCTAACCCTAAGCATATACCTAACACTAACCCTAATCGCAAACGTAACACTAAACCTAACCATAACCTTAATCCTAGCCCTAACACTAACACTAACTCTAACATTTTTACTAACACTAAACCAAACCCTAAACGTAAACCTAACCATAAAACTAACCCTAACAAATACCCTAACCTAAAACAAACTGTAACCCCAAACCTAACCCTTACTCTAACCATAAACGTAATCCTAACACTAACTCTAACCAGAACCGTAACACACAGCCTAAAGTTAACCGTAAGCCTAACACTAAAACTAAACCTAACCTAACCCTAAAACTAACCCTAACCCTGATGCTAAACTTAACCCAAACCCTAACACGAATTGTAACCCTAAAACTAAATCTAAACCTAACACTAACCCTAAACCTAACCTTAATCCTAACACAAACCTTAGCTCTAAACCTAAAACTAACCCTAACACTAACCCTCACAGTAACACTAAACATAACTCTAACTCTAACACTAACCCTAACCCTAACCCAAAACTAACCCCAAACATAAATGTAACCCTAACCTAACCAAAACCCTAACCCTGTCCCAATGCTAAACCTAAGCAAAACCCCAATTCTTAAACTAAACTTAACCCAAAACCTAACCCTAACCTAACCCTAACCCTATCCTTAAACTTAATCCGAATCATAACTGAAACCATGAACCTAACAATAAACCAAACACTAACACAAACCCTATACCTGACCCTAACACTAACCCTAAACCTTTTCCTAATCCTAGCCCCAAACCTAACCCTAAACCTAATCCTATAACTAACTCTAATTTAACCATAATCCTAACCCTTACACTAACCATAACCCTAAAACTAACCATTACACAAACTCTAAATATAACCCTAACCAGAACCCTAACATATAGCATAACCTATCCCTAACCCTAACACAAACACTAACCCTAAACATAAACCTAATTCTAACCGTAAACGTAAGGCTAAACATAACCCTAATACTAACATGAATTGTAACCCTAACACTAATACGAACACTAAAACTAACCAAAACCGTAACCTAACCCTAACACCACCCCTAACACAAAAGCTAAACATAACACTAACCCTAATCCTAACCTAACCCTAACACTAAACCTATCCCTAATCCTAAAACTAACCCTAACACTAACGCTAACACTGACTTTAAATCTAACCATAATCCTAAACCCAAACCTAAACCTAACCCTAAAACAAACCCTAAAAGAAACTGTGACACTAAACCTAACCCAAGCCTAACACTAACCCTAACACTAAATTTAAACCTAAACATAATCCTCAACCCAACCCTATCCCTAACCCTAACACAAACCCTAAAACAAACCGTGAAACTAAATCTAACCTAACCCTAACCCTAACCCTACTTCTACCACAAACCATAACCCTAAACCCTATATGTAACACTAACACTAACATTAACACTAACCCTAACTAAACCTATACCTAAACCTAGCCCTAACACTAAACCTAATCTGAAACCTAAACACAAACTTAACCCTAACTGTAATGCTAACGCTAACCCTAAACCTAAATTAATCTAAACTGGAACTGTAACCATAAACCTAACCCTGAATCTAAACCTTACAAAAAACTTAACCCTAAACCTGACATTAACCCTAACCCTAACACTAACACAAACACTAACCCAAACCCAACCTTAAACATAACGCAAATCTTAATCGTAAAACTAACCCTAACCCTAAACCTGACACGAACCCTAAAACAAACACTAAACATAAACCTAACAATAATCTTTACAAAAATTTTAATTCTAACACTAACCGTAACTCTAACACTAACTCTAAGCCTAAACTTACCCTAAATGTAACCGTAAACCTAACAGAAACCCTAACCCTACAATAACAGTAACCCTATTCTAACCCTAACCCTAACCCTAACCTAACGATAACCCTTATTCTAATTTAACCCTAACTATAAAACTAACCTTAAAGCAAAACCTAACCCTAATACTAACACTAACCCTAATCCTAACACAAAATCTAACACTAATACAAACCATAACCCTAACCCTAACCCCGACGTAACCCTAAACCTATTCCTAAAAGGAACCACAATTCTAATCATAGCCATAACACTAACTCTAACTCTAACATTAACAAAAACCCAAACTCTAAACATAACACCAATCCTAAACCTAACAAGCAGCCTAAACCTTACACTAACACTAATACTAACTGTAATCTTAACCCTATTCCTAAAAGTTTGCCTAACCCTAACCTTAACCCTAACCCTAACATTAACCCTAACCCTAAACCTAAGCCTAACCCTAAATTTAACCATAACACGAACCTAAGACTAACCCTAACCTTAACCATAACACGAACCCTAAACCTAACCCTAACCCCAACCCTAAAACTAACACTAACCTTTTCACAAACCCTAAACCTAACCATCAAAATAACCCTAACCCTAACCCATCTGTAACCCTAACACAAACATAACAGAAATCATAAATCTAAAGCTAAACAAAGATATTCCTAACCCTAATTCTTACACTATCCCTAATCCTAACCCTAAACCTAAAATGAACCCTCTCTGTAACCATAACAATAACCTTAACAGTAAACTTATCCAAACACTAACCCTAAACGTAACCCTAATTCTAGCCCTAACCTTAACGCTAACTTTAACACTAACACTAGAAATAAATCTAAGCCTAAAATAAACCTAATCCTAACCATAACCGTAACACTAAACCGAACCCTAAAACTAACACTAGCCCAAACACTAACCCTAACACTAAATCTAACACAAACCCTAAAACTAACCATATCCCTAACCTGAACCCTTACCCTAACCCTAACACTAACCCTAACCCTAACACAAACCCTTACCTGAACTCTAACCCTAACACTAACAGTAAACTTAACACTAAGCCTAACATAACCCTAATACCTACCCTAACCCCATACCTTACCCTATCACTAACCCTATACCTAAACCTAACCCTAAACCTAACATTAATGCTAAACTAACACTAACCCTAACAGTGAGCCTAAACCTAACCATAACACTAATACTAAACCTAACCCTAAACCTAACTCTAAACCTAATCCTATTTGTAAGCCTAACACTAACCGTAACCCTAAACATAATGCACACCTTAACACTAACCCTAACCCTAACACAAACACTAACCTTAACACTAACAGTAACTATACACTAATGCTAACCCTAACCCTCACTGTAACTCTAAAACTAACATTAACCCTAACCCTAACGTAACCCAAGCAGTAACCCTAACCCCAACCTTAACCGTAATGTTAATCCTAACACTTACCCTAAACCTAACCCTTAGCTTAAAACTAAGCCTAAACCTAACCCAAACCCTAACACAAACCATAACCCTAACCCTTACACTAACACTAACCCTAACTTTAACCCTAACACTAACTGTAAACAACACTAATCCTAACACTAACACTAACCCTAACCCTAAGATAACTTAGTGTTACGTTTAAAATATTTATTTTATTTAAAATATTTATTTTAAACCTAACCTAACTCTAACCCTAAACTAACACTAGCTTTATACCTAACACTAAACCTAACCCTAACGCTAACCTTAACCCTAACCATAACATGAATCATAACCCTAAACCTAACCCTATACAAACTCTAAACCTAACCCTAAACTAACACTAGCTTTAAACCTAACCCTTACCCTAACACTCACCCTAACACTAAGGCTAAACTTATCCCTAAACGTAACACGAAAAGTAACCGTAAACCTAACCCTAACATTAACCATAACACTAACCCTAACCGTAACTCTAAAACTAACACTTACACTAACCATAACCCTAACTCTAACCCTATTTCTAACACTAACCCTAATCCTAACCCTAACACAAACCCTATCCCTAACCCTGACTATAAACCTAACCCTAACTCTAACACTTAGGTTGGGTTTAAAATAAATATTTTAAATAAAATAAATATTTTAAACCTAATCCTAACATAATAAATCTAATCTTAACCTTAACCCTAACCCTAATCCTAAACTTAACACTAACACTTAGACAAAACCCTTCCCTAAAGCAAACCATAACCGTAAAGATAAACCTAATCCGAACATATACCCTAATTCTAAATGTAAATCTAACCTTAACACTAACCTTAAACTTAAGCCTAACACTAAACCTAACTATAATAGAATCCTAACCCTAACCATAGCAGTATCCCTAAACTAACACTAACACTATCCCCAACCTAAAGCTAACCCTAAACCTAACCCTAATTCTAAAACTAACCTTAACACTAAACTTAACACTAAACCTAAACCTAACCCTAACACTAACCCTAAACCTAACACAAAATCTAAATCAAACACAAACCCTAACCCTAACCCTAACACTAACTGTAAACCTAACACAAAATCTAAATCTAACACAAACCCTAACCCTAACCCTAACCCTAACGCTAACCTAACCCTAACCCTATCCCTAAGCCTAACCCAAATCCTAACTCTAACCCTTACACTATCTCGAAACATAACCCTAACCATAACCCTAACACATAGCCTAACCCTAACCGTAACACTAACACTAACCCTAAGCCTAACGCTAACTATAACCCAAACCCTAACACGAATCATAACACTAACATTAATCCTAACACTAAACCTAAACTTAACCATAACCCTAACACTACCTCTAACACTAAAGCTAACACTAACACTAATCCTAATCCTAACCCTAACCCTAACACTAAACCTAAAGCTAATGCTAACACTAACCCTAACACTAACTCTAAAACTAACTATAAACCTAACCCCAACCCTATCCCTAACACTAACACAAACCCTAACACACACCATAGCACTAAAACTAACCTAACCATAACGTAACCCTAATCCTACTTCTAACACTAAACCTAGCTTTATACCTAACATGAACCCTATCTGTAACTCTAACATTAACTCTAAACCTAACACTAACACTAACCCTAAACCTAACTATAAACCTAGCCCTAACACTAACCCTAACCCTAAGAGTAATGACACTAACGATAAACCTAACCCTAACATTAACCCTAAATTTAGCCATTTCAATAACTCTAATTGTAACCCTAAGAAGAACCCTAACACATAGCCTAAATTTAACCATAAACCTAAGAGTAAAACTAAACATAAACCTAACGCTTACCATAAACCTAACCCTAACATGAATCGTAAACCTAACCCTAATCCTAACCCTAATACTAACCCTAACTGTAACCCTAACCGTAACACTAACGCTAACCTTAACTCTTACCCTAACACTAATCCTAAACCTAACCTTATCCCTAACCCTAAGCCTATCACTAACCATAACACAAACCTAAGCCAAAGTGTAACGCTAAACCTATCCTAATCCTAGCCCTAATATTAACACCAAACCTAACCCTAACCCTAAAACAAACCCTATTCGTAACCCTAACACTAACTTTAACCCTAACCCTAACATTAAAACTAAACCCAACCCTAAAGCTAGCCCTAACCCTAAAACTAAACTTAACCTTAACACTAAACCTAAAGCTAAACCTAAATCTAAACCTAATACTTACCCTGACCCTATGCATAAACCTAACCCTAATTATAATCCTAAACCTTACACAAATCCTAACCCTAACCCTAACATTAACCCTAACCTTAAATCTAATATTAAAACTAAGCAAAACCACAAGCCTGAAACTAATGCTAATTCTAACCCTAAACCTACCCATACCCAAAAACCTAAACCTAACCCTAAAACAAACCCTAACCCTAAATCTAACCTTAATCCAAACACAAACCCTAAAACTAACCTTAACCCTAAACCTAACGATGACTCTAACACTAACCCTAACCGTAAAACAAACCTTAAACCTAACCATAAATGGAAGCCTAACCTAACCCTAACTCTAACCTAATGCTAATCCTAACTCTAACCCTAACACTAACACTTACACTAACCCTAACACAAAATCAAAAGCTTACACAAAACCTAACCCTAACCCTATCCTAACCCTAAACCTATCCCTAAACCTAACCCAAATCATAACCAAAACCATAAACCTAACCCTAATTATAATCCTAAAATTAATACAAACCCCAACACTAACACTATCACTAACCTAAACCTAACCATAACACTAATCCTTACACTTACCCTAACCATTACCCTAACCCTAACATGTAATCTAAACATAACTCTAACCCTAAACCTAACACCATAAACTTAAAATTAACCATAACCCTAACACTAAACCTAATGCTAACAGTAATGCTAACCCTAACCCTAACATTACAACTAACACTAACCATAACCTTAACCCTAAAACGAGCCCTTAACCTAACCCTAATGTTAACCCTAACACTTACACAAACTAACCTTAAAACTTATACTAACCCTAACCCTAACTTTAACCATAATATTAAAGTTAACCCTAACCTTATCTCTAAACCTAACACTAACCCTAACCCTGACCAAACCCTAATCCAAATTCTAAATTTAAACATAATGTAACCCTAAACCTACCCTTACCTAACCCTAAAACTAACTCTATCCCTAACACTAACACTAACTCTAAAACTAACCCTAAACCTAACACTAACCCTAACCCTAATATTAACCCTAAACCCAATACTAAACATAACACTTACCCTAACCCTAACACTAACACTAACTCTAACCTGAACCCTAAACCAAACACTAAGCCTAACCCTAACCCTAACCCTATAACTAAAACTAAACCTATCACATACCCTAAACCTAAACCTAATCCTAACCCTAATCCTAACACTAACACTAATCCTGGCACTAAACCTTACCGTAACCTGAACCCTAAAACTAACTGTAGCAGGGAACCTAACCAGAAACCTAACACATATCCTAACCCTAAAAAAACCCTAACCCTAACACTGACACTAACAGTTATCATAACAGTGACCCGATCCCTAACCCTAACACTAACCCTAACATGAATCGAAACCCTAAACCTAACCATAACCCTAACACTAATCCTAACAGTAACACTAACCCTAACACTAACCAGAAGCTTAAATCTAACACTAACCCTAACCCTAAACCTAAACCTAACCCTAATTCTAAGACTAACAGTAACCCTAACACTAAACTTTACCTAACCCTAACTCTAACGAGAACCCTAATCCTAACCTGAAGAGTAACACACACCTCACCATAACTCTAACGAAAATCCTAAACCTAAACCTAACCTTAAACCTTACCCTAACACAAACCTAACCATAACCCTAACCAAAACACTAAACTTAATCCTAAACCTCACCTTAACACTAAACCTAAAACTATGCCTAACCTTAACCCTAATCCTAATAATAACCCTAACCTTAACTCTAACCCTGAACCTAACCCTAACCCTAACCACAACCCTAAACCTAACACTAAAATAACCCTAACTCTAAAAGTAAACCTAACCCTAACCCTAACACTAACTCTAAACCTAATCCTAACCGGAACTAGAACCAGAGCCCTAACCCTAACCTAAACACCAAACCTAACCTTAACCTAACCCTAAACCTAAAACAAACCCTAACCCTAACCTAACCCTAAACCTAAAACAACCCTAACACTAAACCTAAACCTAAACCTAACAAAAACCCTAACCCTAATCCTAACCCTAAGGTTAACCCTAACCCTAAAAAGAAACCTAACCCTAAAATTAACACTAACCCTAAACCTAAATCTAAACCTAACTCTTACAATAAACCTAACCCTAATCCTAACACTAATGGTAACTCTAACCGTAACCCTTTCGAGAAACCTAACACATAAGCTAACCCTAAATCTAACACTAACACTTACCTTAACCCTAGCCCTAACCCTAAACCAAATCATAACTTTTACCCTAACCCTAAATCTAAATCTAACACTTACACTATCCCTAATCCTAACCGTAAAACTAAACATAACCCTCATCCTAACCCTAACTCTAACACAAATCCTAACCCAAACTCTAACCCTAAACCTAACACAAACCCTAAACTTAACTCTAACACTGACTCTAACAAAAACACTAAATCTAACACTAACTCCCACCCTAACACTAACCTAACCCTAACCATAACACTAAACCTAATTATAACACAAACACTAATCCTAACCCTAACTCTAACCCTAACCTAACCCTAACTCTAACCCTAAATCTAACCATAACACTAATAATAACCCTGACACTAACCTAACCCTAGCCATAACCCTAAACCTAAACCTAACACTAAACCAAACCCCAACCCTAACCCTATCGTAATTCTATCCAGAAACCTAAACTTAAACCTAACCCTAAAACTAACCCTAACACTAACATTAACCCTAACATTAAGCATAAACATAAGCTTAATAATATCCCTAACCCTAACCATAAACATAACCCTTACCCTAACCCTAACCCTAAGACTAACAATAACCATAACCCTAACCTTAAATTAACTGAAAACCTAAACCTAATTCTAACTCTGACCATAATCCTAACCATAACCGTAAACTTAAACCTAACCCTAACCATAACACAAACCCTAACTCTAACCTAACCCTAACTCTAACAAAAACCCTAACTCTCACCCTAAACCTAACACTAAATCTAAACCTAACATACACCCTAAACCTAAACCTAACTCTAACCCTAAATGTAACCCTATCACTAATACATACACTACACCTAACCGTAATAATAACCCTAACACTAACCCTAACACTTACCCTCTCATCCTAAATGTGACCCAAATTCTAACCATAACCCTAACAAGAATCCTAACCCTAGCCTTAACCCTAACCCTAACACTAAATCTAACCATAACCTTAACACTAATCCTAAACCTAACTCTAAACCTAACCCTACCCCTAACCTTACAAAAACCCTAAACCTACAAATAACCCTAACCCTAACCCTTACCTTAACAATAACCTTAAATCGAAACCTAATGCAAAACCTAATACAAAACCGAACCCTAAATCTAACACTAATCCTAACACAAACCCTAACTCTAACACTAACCCTAACCCTAACACTGACCCTAATCATAACCCTAAACCTATCTCCCCTAACACAACCTGTACCCCTAACAATAACAGTAACTCTAACATAACCCAAAACCTAACCCTAAACCTAACCCTAACCCTAAACCTAAAACTAACCCTAAACCCAAACACTAACCCTAAAGCTTACCCTAAACATAACCCTAACCCTAAAGCAAAACCTAAACCTATCTTTAGACCTAACACTAACCATAACCCTAAACCTATCCCTTAATTTACCACAAACACTAACCCTAACCCTAACACTAAACCTAACACTAATCCTAACCCTAACGTTGACCCTTAACTAGCACTAACCCTAAACATAACACTAAACCTAACACTAACCCTATCCTTAATCCTAACTCTAACACTAAACCTAAACCTAAACCTATATTTAACACTAAATCTAACCCTAACACAAACCCCACCCTTAACTGTAACAAAAAACCCAACCATCACCCTCACCCTAACCCTAACCCTAATCCTAACACTAACCCTAACCCTAATCATAATCCTAAATCTAATCCTAACACAATCCCTAACCATAAACCTAATCGGAACCAAACCCTCACCTTAAACCTAACCTGAATCCTAACCATAACAGTAACCATAACCCTAACTCTAACCCAAAAACAAAACCTAACACTAACCCTAACATACACTGTAAACCTAACTTTAACCCTAAACCTTACACTGACCCTAACCCTAACAGTAATTCTCTGCCTAGCCTAACCATAACCTTAAAAAAATTCTAACCCAATCCTAACACTAAACCTAACCCTAAAACAAACCATGACACTTTCACTAACCTTAACCCTAACCTAACCCTAATCATAACCTTAACCTGTACCCTAACACTGACCCTAACCCAAACCCTAAAACTAAATCTTACTCTAAACCTAACCCTAAACATAACACTAAACCTAAGCCTAACTCTAACACTAACTCTAACTCTAACCCTAAACCCAACACTAATGCTAACACAAATTCTAACCCTAACACGAACACTAACCCTAACATTAACTCTACCTCCTACCCTAAGAAAACCCCCACCGTTACCCTAACACTAAACCTAACCTTCAAATTTAACTTAACCATAACCCTAACCCTAAACCTAACACAAACCCTAACCCTAACACTAAACCTATATTTAAACCTAAACCTAACACTAACCCTAACACTAAAGATAACACTAACCCTGATAATAAGCCTAAGACTAATATAATCCTAACCCTAACCCTAACCCTAATACTAAACCTAACACTAACCCTATACCTAACCATAACCCTAACACAAACCCTAATATTATCACTAACCCGAACATAACACTAACCCTTAACATAACCCTAACACTTACTCTAACCGTAACCTTAACCCTAACCCTAAAAGTTACCATAACTCAAACCCTAAACTTAACACTAACACTTAGACAAAACCTTTCCCTAAAACAAACCATAACCGTAAAGATAAACCTAATCCTAACATATACCCTAATTCTAAATGTAAATCTAACCTTAACACTAACCTTAAACTTAAACCTAACACTAAACCTAACTATAATAGAATCCTAACCCTAACCATAGCAGTATCCCTAAACTAACACTAACACTATCCCCAACATAAAGCTAACCCTAAACCTAACCCTAATTCTAAAATTAACCTTAACACTAAACTTAACACTAAATCTAAACCTAACCCTAACACTAACCCTAAACCTAACACAAAATCTAAATCTAACACAAACCCTAACCCTAACCCTAACCCTAATGCTAACCTAACCCTAACCCTATCCCTAAGCCTAACCCAAATCCTAACCGAAAACATAAACCTAAACTTAACCCTAACCCTAATATTAACACAAACCCTAAACCTAAACTTGACACTAAACCTAAATCTCACCCTAACCCTAGCCCCAATCCTAACCCTAACCTTATGCATAACACTAAACTTAACTCTATCCCTAAACCTAAACCAAGCCCTAACCCTAACACAAAACCTAATCCTAAATGTAACACTAAACCTAAATCTAACCATAAACCTAAACCTAAAATAACACTTACCTAAACCTAACCCTATCCCAAAACCTAACTGTATTCCTAACCCTAACCCTAACCCTAACACTAACCTTAAATCTATACCTAACAATAACTCAAAGCCTATTAATAACCCTAACGATAACCCTAACCCTAAACCTAACCCTAACAATGACATTAAACCTAACCGTAAACCTAAACCTAAACCTTACATTCAAACTAACCCTAAATTTAACCCTATACTTAATACAAACCCTAACCCTAAACCCTCCACTAAGCCTAACCTTAACACTAATTCTAACCCTATTCCCAATCCTAACCCTGATACAAAAAATAACTGTAAGCATAAAACTAACCCTAAACCTAAACCTTACCCTAACGCTAACAATAACCCTAAACATAACCCTAAACCTAACCCTAACAGGAATCATAAGCCTAAACCTAACACTAAACCTAACCGTAATCATAACCCGGACCTAACCCTAACCTTAAACCTCACCCTGAATCTAACACTAAACCTAACCCTAACCCTACCCCAACCCTAAACCTTACCCTAACCCAAACCCCAACCCTAACTTTAAAGATAATCCTAAACTTAACCTTAATCTAAACCCTAACTGTAACCCTAAACACAACAGAAACCCTAAACCTAAACCTAAACCTAAGACTAACCCTAACTTTAACCCTAACCTTACACTAGCCCGAACCCTAACCCCACACCTAACACTAATTCTAACCGTAACAATACCCATAATCCTAATACTTACCCTAACCCTAAAACTAACCATAGCCCTAAAACTAACCCTAAACCTAAACCTAACACTAACCCTAACCCTAACCCTCAAACTAACCCTCATTCTAACCCTAACCCTTACACTAACACTAATCCTAACTTTAACCCTAAAACTAAACCTAACAGGAACCCTAACCCTAAAACTAACACTAACCCTGACACTAACCCTAAACTTAACCAGAACCATAACCCTAACAGTAACACTAAAACTTATTCTAACACAAACCCTAAAACAAACCTTAACCCTAAACCTAACCTAATCCTAACCCTAAAACTTACCTAACCCTAACATTAACCCTAACTCTAACCCTAAAACTCACAATAACACGAATTCTAACCTAATCCTAAAATTCTCCCTAACCCCAACCCTAAACCTAACACTAACCGTAACCCTAACTTTAAATCCAAACCTAACATTAACTCTTACCCTAACACAAACCCTAACACTAAGACTAACTTTTATCCTAACACTAACCCTAACAGTAACACTAACCCTAATACAAATCCAAACCTAATTCTATCGCTAAACCTGTTTGTAACCCTAACACTAACCCTCAACTTATCGCTAACACAAATCTTAGCCCTAACCCGAACCCTAAACCTAACACTAACATGAACAATAACTCTAACACTAAACCTAACCCTAACCATAACACGAACCCTTACCCTCACTATAACACTAACCCTAACATTAACCCTAACTCTATCAATAAATCTATCCCTATACCTAACCCTAAATGTAAGCCTAACCAAAACCCTATACGTAAAACTGACACTAACCTAAGCCTAACTCTAAACCTAACCCATATCCTAACCATAACCATAACTCTAAACCTAACCCTACCCCTAAACAAACCATAACTTCAACCCTAACACTAACCCCGAAAACTAACCCTAACCCTAACCTTATCCCTAACCCCAATCCTAACTCTATTTCTAAACCTACACCTAACCCTAACCCTAAAAATAACCCTAACAATAACAATAACCCTAAACCTAACACTAATCCTAACCCTTACAAAATCCCTAACCCTAACCCTAACACTAACTCTAACCATAACCCTAACTCTAACACTTAACCTAACCCTAAACCTAACTCTGACACTTACCGTAAACCTAACTCTAACCCTAAAACTAACCTTAACCCTAACACTAACACTAAATGTAAGTCTAACCTTAAACTTAATTCTAATCCTAATTCTAACCCTAACACATACCCTAATGCTAACCCTAACACAAAACCCAACCTTAATCCTAACACTATTCCTAACTGTAACCGTAATCTTAACCCTAAACCTAACCGTAATACAAACCCTAACCCTAACCCTACCAGTAAAGTTAACCCTAACCCTAACACTAACACTAAAAATAGCACTAACACTAAACCTAATCCTAACCCTAAATGTAAACATAACCCTAACCATAAACCTAAACCTAACACAAACCCTAAGCTTAACCCTAACCCTAAACCTAAAACTAACCCAAACACCAACCCTAACCCTAAAGATAATCTTAACTGTAACCCTAAATTTAACACTAACAATAACACTAAACATAACAAAAAACCTAACCCTAACACTAACCATAACACTAACACTAATCACAATCTGAACTCTCATAATAACCCTAACTATCCTAAACCTAACCCTAAACTTAATCCTAAACCTAAGACTAACCCTAACCCTAACACTACCACTAACCCAAAACATAACTCTAACCCTAATCCTAACTGTAACTGTAACATTTACCGTAACCATAACCCTAAACCTAACAAGAATTCTAACCCTAACCCTAACCCTAACCCTTAAACTAAACCTAACCCTAACCCTAACACTAATCCTAACACTAACCCTAACACACACCCTAAACCAAACTGTATCCCTAAACTTAACCTAACTCTACCATAACCCTAATTCTAAAACTAGCCCTTACCCTAAATCTAACAAGAATTTAACCCCAATGCTAGCACTAAAATTCACCCTAACCCTAACACTAACACTAACCCAAAACTTAATCGTAAACCTAGCCCTATCACTAAACATAACCCTAACCCTAAACCTAACCCAAAATGTAAACTAAACACTTACCCTAAACCTAAACTATTCCTGATTTTAACCATCACCCTATCCCTAACCCTAAACCTTAAATAAACCTTAATACTAAACCTAACATTAACATTAACACTAAACCTAACCCTACACTAATACAAATCCCAACCCTATCCCTAATGCTAACTCTAACCTTAACACTAACCATAACCCTAAACCTCACCCTAATCCTAACAATTTTAAGTCTAACATTAACCCTAATAAGAACACTAAACCTGAACCTCACCTTAACTTTAACCTTAACACTAACCGTAACACTAATCCTAATCTTAACCATAACACTAACTCAAAACCTAAACCTAAACCTAAGAAACACTAAACCTATCCCTAACACTAACCCAAATCCTAAACGTAATGATAACCGTAACCCTAAACCTAACCCTAAAATTAACCCCAAAACTAATCCTAATTTTAACACTTACCATAAACCTAACTCTAAACCTAAACCTTACACTTAATCTAAACACTAACCCTAACCATAAAACTAACCCTAATGGTAACACTAACATTATCCCTAACACTTAACCTAACCCTAAATTTAACCCTAACCCTAACACAAACCCTAACCCTAACACTAACACAAACTCTAAACTTAAAAATAACCATAACACTAAATCTATCACGATATATAACCCTGACCCTAACATTAACCCTAACCGTAACCCTAAACCTAAGCCTAACCTTAACCCTCACACTAACCCAAACCCCAAACCTATACCTAATGCTATACCTAACCGTAACACTAAACTTAACAGTAAAACTAACCCTAAACCTAACACAATCCTTTACCCTAACCCTAACACTAACCTTAACACTAACCCTAACAATAACACTAAACATAACACTAAACCTAAGCATAACCCTTATCCTAATAATAACCCTAAACTTAACTATAAACATAACCCTCAAGCTAAACCTAAACTTAACACTAACCCTAAATCTAACTTTAACACTAACCCTAAACATAACACTAACCCTAAATCTAACCCTAATCCTAACCTAACCATAACCATAACCCTAATCCTAACCGTAACCCTAACCCTAACCCTAACCCAAACCTAACCCTAACACAAACCGTAACCCTAACGTAAACATAACCCTAAAACTAACCATAACCCTAACCCTAACAATAATTCTAAAACTAAGACTAAACCTAACACTAATCCTAACCTTTACCCTAACACTAAAACTAACATTACCCCTAACAATAACCATATTTCCATTCATAACCCCAAACCTAAACCTAAAACTAAACAAAACCCTTACACAAACCCTAACCCAAAGCATAACCCAAAATCTAACTAACCCTTACCATAACCCTAACCCTAAAACTTACCCTAAACCTCACCCTAAATCTAACACTAACCCTAAGCTTAACCCTAACACTAATTCTGAATTTAAACATACCTAAACCTAACCCTAAACCAAACACTAACCCTAACCCTAATCCTAATTTTAACACTAACCCAAGCCCCAACATTAACCCTAACACTAATCCTAAACTTAACCCTAACCCTAAACTTAAATGTAACACAAATCCTAACCCTAACACTAACCCTAACACTAAACCTAAGCCTAACCCTAACCTTAATAATAACCCTAACCCTAACCCTAATCCTAACACTAACCCTATACCAAACACTAACCCTACCCCTTACCCAAACAATAACCCAAAAAATAACTCTAACTGTAACTCAATCCCTAATCCTAATCCTAACCATTACCTTAACACTAACCTAATTCTAAAACAAACCCTAACCCTAAGCTAAACCTAACCCTTACAAAATTCCTAACACTAACCCTAACCTAACCCTAACCATAACCATAAACTTAACAAAATACTTAACACAAGCCCTAACCTTAAACCTAAGATTAACCTAAACTTTACCGTAAATATAACCCTTACACTAACCGTAACGTTACCAGTAACACTAACACTAATTCTAAAAATAACCCTATCTGGAACCCTAACACATAGCCTAAACCTAAACATAACCCTAATTTTAACATAACGCTAACCCTAACCCTAACACTAACACTAACCCTGATAAAAAAAACTAACACTAACACTAACTCTAACCCTAACCATAACCCGAAATTAACCTCAACCTAACAATAACTAAACCTAACACAAACCCTAACCCAAAACTTAATCCCAATCCTAATGTAACCTTAACCCTAACCCTTATCTAAAACTAAAACTAACCTTATTCCTAACCCTAACACTTAGACTAATTCTAAGCCTAACTCTAACAATTACCCTAAAGTTAATTCTAACCCTAAAACTAACCATAGCCCTAAAACTAACACTATCCCTAAGCCCAACCCTAACACTATCATTAACCTTAACCCGAAACCTAAACTTAAAACTAGCATTAAATGTAACCCTAACCCTAACACTAACCGTAACACTAAGCCTAAGCCTAACCCTAATCCTAACTCCAACCCTTACATTAACATTAACACTAACCTCAAACCTAAACCTAATTCTAAATTTTATCCAAATTGAAACTCTAACACTAACTCTAAAACTTTCTTTAAAACTAACACTACCCCTAACCCTAACACTAACCCTAACAACCCTAAACCTAACCCTAATGATAAATCTAACTCTAATACAAACCCTAAACCTAACCCTGAAGACAACCTAACCCTAAACCTAACGCTAACCTAAATCCTAACTGTAAAAGTAACCCTAAACCTAACCATAACCCTAACACAAATCCTATCCCTTACACTAACACTACACTATACCTAACCCTAAAACTAACCCAAAACCGAACACTAATTCTAACACTAACCCTTGCCCTAAACATAAAGCAAAACATAACCTTACACCTAACCTAACCCTAAACGTAACCCTAACCCTAACCCTTACACTAACCCTAAATTTAACCTTAAATGGAACACTGACTCTAACTGGAACACTAACCTAACACTAACCCTAAAACTTAGCCTAAAACTAACCCTAACTCTAACACTTACTCTAATCCTAACCCTAACCCTAAAAATAACCCTAACATTAACCCTAACTCTAACCCTAAACATATCCCTAACGCTAAATCTAACCCTAATAACTACCCTAATGCTAACCCTAACACTAACACAAACAACAACACTAACAGTAGCCCTAATCATAACTGTAACACTAAAATTAACCTTAAAACTAATCCTAACCCTGACACAAAACTTAACACTAAACCTAACCCTAACACTAACCCTAACCATAACCTTAACCCTAACAATAACAATAACACTAACCCTAAACCTAACCATAACCCTAACATTAATATAAACCATAATACTAAATCTAATACTAGCCCCTAACCTAACCCTAAACCTAACCCTTACACTAACCCTAACCATAACCATAACCATAACACTAATTTTAACCGTAACCTTAACCTTGACCCTAACACTTCCACAAACACTAACCCTAAATCTAACACTTACCCCAAACCTAACAGTAACCCTAAACCTAACACCAACACTAATCCTAAAACTAACCTTAATTTTAAACCTAACAATAAATCTAACACTAACACAATCCATAAACCTAAACCTAACACTAGCACAAACCTTAAACCTCACCCTAAAACTAACTGAAAGACCAAACCTAACCCTAAACCTAACCCTAACCCTAACATTAACCCTAAACCTATCCCTAACACTAACACAAAACCGAACCCAAAACCCAACCCTAAAACAATCTTTAAACCTAACCCTAACCCTAAACCTGACACTATCCCGAACCATAAACCTAACCAAAAAAATAACTCAAACCATATCCCTGCCCTAAACCTAACACTTACCCTAACCTAAACTTAAACCTAACCCTAATACTAACCCTAACCCTAACCTTAATATTAACCCTAACAATATACTTAAACCTAACCCTAACCCTAAAACGAACCCTATCCCTAATTCTAACCCTAACACTAACACTAACACTAAATCCAAACCCAACTGTAACTTTTAACCTCTTTATAATTCTAATCCTAACCCTAAACGTATTTTTAACCCTAACCTAACACTAACCTTAACCCTAAAACTAACACTAACCCTAACCCTAATTGTAACCCTAACCCTAAATGTAACCCTAACACAAATGTTACACTTATCCATGACCCTAACCTAACAGTAACCATTAACATAACTCGAAACCTAACCATAACGGAAACCCTAATACTAAACTTAACCCTAACACAAACCCTAATCATAACACTTACACTAACCCTAAAACTAATCCTAAAATTAAACCTTGCACAAACACTAACCCTAACTCTAAACCTAACACTAATTATAATCGTAACCTTAACCCTAAACCCAACACTTAACCTAACCCTAACCCTAACTGTAACACTTACCCTAATCCTAACCCTAACCCTAACACTAATCCTAAACTTAAACCGAAGACTAACCCTAAACTTAACCCTAATCCTAACCATAACCCTAAACTTAACACTTACCCTAACCATAATCATAACACAAACCCTAACCTTAACACTAATCCTAACCCTAACTCTAACACTAACTCTAACACTGACCCTAAACATAACCGTATCTCTAACCCTAATCCTAACACTAACACAAACTTTAACCTTAACCCTAACCCTAACACAATCCCTAAACCTAACCCTAAATTAAAACCTACCATAAATCCTAGCACTAACACTAAACCTAATTCTAACCCTAACACCAACCTTAACTCAAAATCTAACACTAATTTTAAACATAAGCTGAACCCTAACCCTTACAATAACACTAACACTAACAAAAACTCTTACTTTAAACCTAACCAGAACCGTAACCAGATCCCTAACACATAGCCTAATCTAAACCTAACATTAACTCTAACCCTAACCCTAATCTTAACCCTAACCCAAACCCTAACCCTAATGGTCACCTTAAACCTAACCCTAACACTAACTCTAACCCTAACACTAAACCTATAACTAACCCCAAGCCTCGCCCTAAATTTAACACTAAACCTATCCCTAACCCTAATACTAACCCTAAACCTTACCATAACTCTAACCTTAACAGTAACCCTAACACAAACCCTAACTTAAACTGTGAACCTAAATCTAACATAACCATACCCTAAGCCTAACAGAACCCTGTCCCTAACCCTAACACTAACCTTAAGCTTAAACCTTACCTTAACAATAACCATAAACCTAACTCTAAACCTAGCCCTAGCCCTAAACCTAACCCTAAACTTATCCCTAACACTAAACCTAAACCTTACCCTAAACCTAAACCTAACCCTAACCCTAAAACAAACTTTAACCATAAACCTAACACTAACCCTAAATCTAACACTAAGCCTAACCTTTACACTAACCATAAGCCTAAACCTAACCCTAACAATAATGCTAACCAAAATCTTAACCAGAACCGTTACACATAGCGTAACACTAACCCTAATCCTAACACTAACACTAACAGTAACCCTAACTCTAACACTAACCCTAACCCTAACAGTAACCTTAACCCTAACACTAACACTAATCCTAACCCTAACACTAACACTACTCCTATCACAAACCCGAATCCTTACACTAATCCTAAACCTAACCGTAACACTAAAACTAAACCAAACCCTAACCTTAACACTAACCCTATCACTAATCTTAACACTAACCCTAACACTAACCCTAACACTAACCGTAAACCTAACCCTAATCCTATCCCTAAGCCAGACACCAAGCCTAGCCCAAACCGTAACAATAACCCTAACCCTAAACCTAACACTAACTACATCTGTAATCCTAACACTAACATTAACCCTAACCTTAAACCTAACATTAACCCTAGAGTTAAACCTAACCCTAGCACTAACACTAGCCCTAAAAATAACCCTAAAACTAATCCTAAAACTAATCCCAACTGTAACCAGAAAACTATCCCTAAACCTAAATTAATCCAAACAGTAACCCTAACCCTAACCCTAACCCTAACCATTACCTAAACCCTAACCATAAACCTAATATTATTTCTAAACCTAATAGTAATCCTAACCCGAAACCTAACCCTAACCCTAAAACAAACCCTAAACCTCAACCTAACCCTAATCGTAACTCAAACTTTAACTCTAACACTAACACTTACTCTAAACCTCACTCTAACTCATACCCTAAACCTAACCCTAAGACTAACCCTAAGAAACCCTAACCCTAACCATAACTGTAACCCTAATCTAACCCTAAGCCTAAACCTAACCTAACGCTAAACCTTACCCTAACCCTAACCCTAATCGAAAACTAACCTTAAAACAAAACCTAACGCTAACACTATACCAATCCTTAACACTAACCCTTACCCTAAATTTAACCCTAACCCAAACCCTAACCCTAAATGTAATCCTAACCCTTTTCCTAACTATAACTATAATCCTAACCCTAATGCTAACCCTAAACCAAACTCAAACCCTAACCCAAAATTTAAAACTAACCCTAAAGCTAACCTTTACCCTATCCCTAACATTAACCCTAACCCTAACCCGAAACCTAACACTAACTCTAAACATAACCCTAACCCTAACCCTAACACTTACCCTAACTCTACCCTAAACATAACCCTAACCCTAACACAAACCCTGATGTTAACCCAAAACATAATCCTAACACTAACCCTAACACAAACACTAACCCTAATCCTAACCTTAACCATAACCCTAACACTAACCCTAAACTTAACCCTAACTGTAACTCTAAACATAATCCTATCCATAACCCTAACACTAAACCTAACTCTAACACAATCTAACCCTAAACCTCACCTTAACACAAACCCTAACCCTAAGCCAAACAATAAACCTAACACTAACCCTAACCGTAACTATAAAACTAACCCTATCCATAACCCTAACCCTCACCCTAACCCTAACTCTATCCTTTACCTAACATTAACCCAAACCCTAACCCTGAACCTAAAACTATCCCTAACAATAAGCCTAACCCTAACACTAAAACCAAACCTATCTTTAACCCTAACACTATTCCTAACCCTAAAACTACCCTAATCCTAAACTTAACCCTAACCCTAACCCAAACCTTAACAATAACCCTATCACTACCCTTATCCCTAACCATAACACAAAACCTAAACCTCATCCTAACACTAACCCTAACCCTAATCCTTACACTAACACTAACCCTAACCCCAATCCTGAAAATAACCCTAACCATAAACTAACTGTATGCCTAACCCTACCTCGAATCCTAAACCTAACCGTAACCTTAACCCTAACCATAAACATAACACAAACCCTAACCCTAACCCTAAAAATAACCAAAAACATAACCCTACCCCTTACCCATACACTAATTCAAACCGTAACCTAAAACTAACCATAAAATAAACCCTAATCCAACCCTAACACTAACCCTAAACGTAACCAAGTCCCTAAACTTTACACTAACCCAAAACCTAACACTAACACTAACTCTAACCCTAAACTGAACCCTAACAATAATTCTAACTCTAAATCTAACCCTAATCATAACCCTAAAACAAACCCTAATCATAACCAAACACTAACCCTAAAGCTAACATTAATCCTAGATGTAACACTAACACAAACCCCAACACTTACCCTAAGGCTAATCCTAACCGTAACCATAACATTACCCTAATGATAAACCTAAACCTAATACAAAACCTAACCCTAACCCTTACCCTAACACAAAACATATCTTTCACCCTATCACTAACCCAAACCCTAACACTAACCCTAACACTAACACTAAGCATAAACCTTACCCTAATAATGACCGTAACCGTAAACTTAACCCTGACGTAATCCTAACACTAAACCTAACCCTAACCCTAACAATAACCCTAAAAATAACCCTAACTGTAACACTAAACCATACCCTATCCGTAACGGTAAACGTATCCTTAACCCTAACCTGACCCTTAAATAAACCATAACCCTAACCTATCCTAACACAAACTCTCTACCCTAACACTAACCCTAACTCTAACCCTAACACTAACCTTAACACAAACCCTAACCGTAAAGGTAACTGTAACCCTAAACCTAACCGTAAACTTAGCTCTTACACTAACCCTACCCCTTACCCTAAACGTAACAATAACTGTAGACGTAACCTTAAACAGAACCCTAACACAGAGCCTAAACCTCACCCTAACCCTCATCCTAAAACTAACCCTAACCCTACCCTTAACCCTGACCCTAACTCTAATCCCAAGCCTAAACCTAAGCATAACCCTAACCCTAAAATTAACACAAAACCTAACCTATACCTAACACTAAAGCTAACCCTAAACCTAACCATAACACTAACCAAAACACTAACCCTAAGTATTACCCTAATCCCAACACTAACCCTAACCCTAACACTAAAACTAACACTAACCCAAACCATAAACCTAACCCTAACGATAATCCTAAATTTAAATCTAACACTAACCATAACCCAAACAATCACCCTATTCCTAACCCTAACCTTAACACTAAAAGTAACCCTAACTCTAACACTAACCTTACACTAACCCTAAACCAAAGTTTAACCCTAACACTAAACCTAACACTAACCCTAACACTCACCCTAAACTTAACATTGAACCTAAAACTAACCATAACTATAACCCAAAATATAACCCGAACCGTAACTCTACAACTAAAATAAACCCTAACCCTAACACAAACCACAACCGAAAATCTAACACTAAAACTAACCTAATCCAAATGAACCCATACCTAACCCTAAAAGTAACACTAACCCTAACACTAACATTAACCTAACCCTAACTCTAACCCTAACACCAACCCTAAACCTATCACTAAACCTAACCCTAAACATAAACCTAAACTTAAAATTAACCCTAACCCTAATCCTAACCCTAACACTAAACCTATCACTAAGCCTAACACTAAACCTAACCCTAACTATAATACTATTAATAACCTTAACCATAACTCTAACCCTAGTTCTATTTGTAACCCTAAAATTAAACCTTAACTTATCCCTACCACAAATACTAATACTAAACCTAAACCTAAACTTAACCCTCACACTAATACTAATTCTAACCATAACCCTTACACTAACCCTAAACCTAACTTTAACTGTAACATTAAATCAAACCATAAGCCTAAACCTCACCCTAACAGTAACCCTAATCCTATCCCTAATTCTAAAACTAACCCTAACCTTAATCCTAAATCTAACCCTAACACAAACCCTAACCATACACCGGGCCCTAATCTAAAAGTAATCCTAAACCTAACATGAATCCTAACCGTAACCATTACCCGAACCCAAACAATAACTCTAACACAAATGCTAAACCTAACCCTAATCCTAATAGTAACTCAAACACTTACCATAAAATAACAATAACCCTAACCCTAACACTAACACTAACCATAAAACTAACCCTAACCGTAACTCTAACCCTAACCCTCACTCTAACCCTAAGAATAACCCTAACCTAACCCTAAACTTAAACCTAATTCTAACACTAATCCTTACCCTAACCCTAACACAAAAATTATCCCTAACCCTAACACTAACCTTAACCCTAAAACTAACCTTAACACTAACCCTAAACCTAACCATAAACCCAGCCCTAAACTTAATC
>NW_026009333.1:28258-38258 GCF_001458135.2 Marmota marmota marmota
ACACTAATACTAATTCTAACCATAACCCTTACACTAACCCTAAACCTAACTTTAACTGTAACATTAAATCAAACCATAAGCCTAAACCTCACCCTAACAGTAACCCTAATCCTATCCCTAAACATAACATTAAGTCTAACCAGAACCCTAAAACATATCCTAAAGCTAACCCTAACAATAACACTAACATTAAACCTAACCCTAACCATGAAACTAACCCTAACCCTAACGCTAGCCATAACCCTAAACCTAACATGAAACTTTAAACCGAATGCTAATCCTAATCTTAAAACTAACCCTACCCCCTAACACTAACCCTGACCCTAACCCTAACACTAACACTAAATCTAACCCTAACCCTAACACTCACCCTAATACTAACACTAACACTAATCCTAACCCTAACGCTAAACCTAAAGCTAGTCCTATCCCTAACCCTAATACCAACCCTAACCCAAGCCGTAACTCTAAACCTAACCAAACCATAACCCTAACTGTAATTCTAACACTAACCCTAACACTAACACTAAATTTAACCCTAACCCTAACACTAACCCTAATACTAACACTAACACTAATGCTAATCCTAACCCTAACACTAAACATAAAGCTAATCCTATCCCTAACCCTAATACCAACCCTAACCCAAGCCATAACTCTAAACCTAACCAAACCCTAACCCTAACTGTAATTCTAACACTAACCCTAACACTTACACTAACCCTCACACTAAAACAAATCCTAACCATAACCATAACCGTAACCCTAACAATAACCCTAACAAAAAACCTAACCCTAATACTAACCCTAATCCCAACACTAATCCTAACCCTTACACTAACCCTAAACCAAACACTAATTCTAGCCCTAACCCTAAAACAAACCCTAATGCTAAACCTAAGACTAACCCTAAACATATTCCTAAACCTAACACTTACACTAACCCTAACCCTAAACCTAAACCTAACACTAACTTTAAGAGTAACTGTTACCAGAAACCTAACACATATCCTAACCCTAACTCTAACACTAAACCTAACACTAAACCTAACCCTCACACTAACCCTAATTCTAACCCTAACGCTTACACTAACCTTAAACCTAAATTTAACCCTAACACTAAATCTAACCCTAACCCTAAGCCAAACCATAAGTCTAACGCTGACACTAAACCTAACACTATACCCTATCTCTAACCCTATTCTGAAACCGTTCCATAACCATAACCTTAAAACACCCTAAACAAAACTCTAACTCTATACCTAACATAACCCTATCTGTATCCCTTACAAAACCTAAAACTAACACTGACCCTACAACTAACACTAACCCTAAAACTAACCCAAACCTAACACTAACACCAACCCTAACCCCAACCCTAACCCTTTCACTAACCCTAATCCTCACCCTAAACTTAAATCTAACATTGACCCTAAACATAACCCTAACAGTAATACTAACCCTAAACCTAAAATTAACTCTGACCCTAATCCTATTTATAACTCTAACACTAACCAAAGTATCACTAACATAAACCTTAACACTAACCCTAATCCAAACACAAACACTAACCCTATCCCTATCACTAAACCTAACACTAAACCTAACCCTAAATCTAATGCTAAACCTAACCATAACCATAACACTAATCATAACTAATTTTACATAACCCTTACCCTAAACCTAACTCTTAACATAAAACTAACCGTAAACCTAACCCTAGTTCTAATACAAACCCTAACCTTAACCTTTTCACTAACCCAACCCTAACCCTAAAAATAGCTTTAACCATAACCCTAATCCTAACGATAACACTTAACCCTAACTTTTATCCTAAGCCTAACAGTAACCCTAAACCTAACCTCAAGTCTAAAACTAACCCTAAACCTATACCCAACACTAACCCTAACTGTAACTCTATACCTAACCTGAACACTAAACCTAACCCTATCATAAAGCCATACCCGAACACTAAACCTAAAACTAAACATGAAAGTAAACCTAACCCTAAAGCTAATCCTAACCATAATCCAAACCTTAACTCTAATCCAAACCCTAACCCTAACACTAAACCTAAACCTAATTCTAAACCTAAACCTAAAACTAACCCTAAAACTATGCCTAACCATATCCCTAACCCGAATAATATCCCTAACCCTAACACTAACACTAACATTAACACTAATGCTAACACTAAACCTCACCACAAACCTAACACTAACCCTAAACCTAACCCTAACACTAACCCTAACCCTAATTTTAACCGTAACCGTGACCCTAACCCAAACACTACACCGAAACCTAACCCTAATCCTAAAACTAACCCTAAACCTAAACTTAACCCTAACACTAACCCTTACACTAACCCATACACTAATCCTAACTCTAAACATAACCCTAACCTTAACCCTAACCCTAATTTCAACACAATATCTAACTCTAACTCAAACCATAAACCTAACCCTAAACCAAACCTAACCCTAACCGTATACCTAACTATCACCCAAATCCTAACCGTAACCATAAACCTAACCCTAACACTAACAATAACCCAAACCCCAACAAAAACCCTAATGCTAATACTAACCATAACACAAACTCTAATTCTAAAACTTACCCTAACCCAAAATCAATCTCTAACTGTAACCCTAACTCTAATACTAACACAAACCCTAACTCAAACCCTAAAATTAACCCTAAAACTATACCTAATCCTAACTCTAAACCTAATACTAACAGTAATGTAACACAAACCCTAACCCTAACCATAACAGTAACCCTAACCTAATGCTAAACCTAACCCTAACCCTAACTCTAAACCTAACCTTCACCCAAAACCTAACACTAATCGTAATATGATCCCTATCTGTAACCCTAACACTTACCTTAACACAAACCCTAACCCTAACATTAAACCTGATCTTATCCCTAAAACTAGCCTTATCCCCAAACCTAACCTTAATCCTAACACTAACCCTAACCCTTAACCTAAACCTAATGCTAATATTAACAATAACACTAAACCTAAACTTAACCCTCACCCTAACATTTACACAAACCCTAACCATAACCCTAACATTAACCTTAACCTTAACCCTAACACTAACACTAATCCAAAACCCAACCCTAACCCTAACCTTAATCCCAATCGTACCAAAAACGCTAACCTAAACTTAAACCTAAACCTAAAAAAACCCAAACACAAAGCCTAAATCTAACCCCAACCCTAAACTATCCCTAAACCTAAACTATCCCTAACCCTATACTAACACTAATACTAACCCTAACCCGTTCAATAACCCTTAACCTAACCCTAAACTTAACACTAACTCTAAAAATAACCTTAATCATAACCCTAACACTTACCTTAACCTCACCCTAAGCCTAACACTTCCCCTAAACCTAACGATAAGACTAAAACTAACTGAAACCCTATCTCTAACACTAACCCTAACTACAAATCTAACCCTAACCCTAACACTAACACTAACCCTATCACAAACCCAAACTCTAAACCTAACCCTAAATCTAACCATAAACTTAACAATAAACCTAACACTAATCCAAAATCCAACCATGACGCTAATGCTAATCCTAAAAAAAACCCTTAACTAAACCCTAACCCTAATCCTAACACTAACACTAATACTATGCCTAACCATATCCCTAACCCTAATAATAAACCTAATTCTAAGTAACCCTAAATCGAACCCTAACACTAACCTTAAACCTAACAACAAACCTGATACTAACCCTAATCCTAAACATTAACTGAATCCTAACATTAACATTATCACTAACCCAAAACCTAACTCTAACCCTAACACTGAACCTAACCTTAACCTAAAGACTAACCCTAACAATAACCCTAATATTAACCCTAATCGTAACCCTAAACTTAACCCTCTCCCTAAACCTTACACAGACCCTAACCCAAATCTTAACCCTAAATCCAACCTAACCCTAAACCTAACCCTAATTCTAACACTAACCCTAAAGCTAACCCTAACTCTATCCCTAACCCTAACATGAATCCTATCCATAACTCTAACACTAAATTAACCCTAAACCTAACCCTAACACTAACTCTAACTGCAACCCTAACCAGAAGCCTACCAAATAGCCTAACCCTAAACCTCACCCTATCCCTAACCTAACCCTAAAACAAACACTTATGCTAAACCTGAGACTAAACCTAAAGCTAACCCTCAACTTACACTAATCCTAATCCTAACCTTAACACTAACTCTAAGCATAACTATAACCAGAAGCCTAACACATGCTCTAACCCTGACATTTATCCTAACCTTATAAAAAACACTAACCAGAATCCTAAACATAACCAGAAACCTAACCCTAACACTAATACTAACATTAACACAAAACCTAATCCTAGACCTACCACTAACCCTAAACCTAAACCTAACCCTACAACTTGCACTAGCCTTAATCCTAACCCTAACACTTTCCTTAATCTGAACCTTAACCGTAACCCTATCACTAATCCTAACCCTATACCTAACCATAACCCAAATCCAAACCGTAACCCTAACCCTAACCCTTACCCAAACCCTACCTTAACCCTAAAGCTAACTTAACGCTAACCCTTACCTAAACCTTACACTAACCCTAACCCTAACACTAACACTAAACCTAACACTAACCTTAAGCAAACTCTAACAATAACCTTAACCCCAACCCTAACACTAAGCCTAATTCTAAACATAACCATAACCTTAAACCTAAAGCTTAGACAAAACCTAAACCTAACCCTAAAATTAACCTTACCCCAAACACTAACATTAACACTAACCCAAACCACAAAAATAACCCTAAAGCTAATTCTAAACAAAACCCTAAACCTAAACCTAAAACTAAACCTAACACTAAAACAAACCCTAACCCTAACTCTAACCCTAATCATAAAACAAACCCTAACTCTAAACTTCACCTTTAGCCTAACACTAACCCTAACCCTAACACTAAAACTAAGTCTAAATCTACCACTTACCCTAACCCTAAAACAAACCCTAACCCTAACTGTAACCCTAAACTATCCCAAACCCTAATCCTAACTTATCGCAAAACCTAACCCTAACTCTAAAACTAACCTTAACCCAAAAGCTAACCCTAACTATAACATGAACCCTATCTGTAACCCTAACAATAACCTTAAACCTAACCCTAACCCTAAGAGTAACTCTAAACTTAACCCTAAACTTAGCCCTAACCCTAACCTTAACCTTAGCCCTAACATTAACACCAACCCTATCACTAAAACTAACCCTAACAATAATTCTAAACCCAAGCCTAACCCTATCACTAACCCTAACAATAACACTAACCTTAATGCTAACCCTAACACTAACCCTAAACCTAACTCTAACCCTAAATTTAACACGAAGCCTAAACCTAACCGTAACTCTAACACTAACCCTAAATTTAACATTAACCCTCACACTAAACCTAATTCTAAACGTAACCCTTACACTAACCCTAAAACTAACTTTAACCCTAACACTAAACCAAACCCTAATCCTAACCTAATCCTAACATTAACAATGACCCTAAAGCTAACATTAACATTTAATCTAACCCTAACCCTAACCCGAACCATAACCCTAAACCTAACACTAAAATTTACACTAACACAAACCTTAACCAAAATCTTAACCCTAAACCTAACCTAACTCTAATTCCAACCATTACCTAACCCTATACCTAACTCTAACCTAACACTAAATCTAACCCTAACCTAACCCAAAAAATAACCCTAACCCCAACCCTAAACCTATCACTAAACCTAACCCTAAACCTATCATTAACACTAAAACTAACCCTATCCCTAACACTAACCCTAACACTAAGCCTAACCCTAAACCTAATCTTAATTCTATCCCTAAGAATAACACAAAACCTAACGCTAACCCTCAATCTAACTCTGACCCTTATCCTATTCATAACCCTAACAATAACCCTAAACCTATCTTTAAAACTAACACTATCCCTAACCCTAACCATAACCATAACCCTTACACTAACCCTAACCCTAACCCTACCACAAAATTTACCCATAACCTTAACCCTAACCCTAACAGTTACCCTAACCAGAAACCTAAATCTAACACGTCCTCTAACATTAAATCTAACCATAACAAAAAACCCTAACAGTAACTCTCACCTTGAACCTAACTATAACACTAAACCGAACCCGAAACCTAACCCTAACCCTAATCATAAATGTAACCAGAACCTCAAACCTAACCCTAATCCTAACCCTCACACAAACCCTAACCCTAAAACTAACACTAACCCTAAACCTAACACTAACCCTACTCCTTAAACTTACCCTAAACTTAACACTAATTCTAACCCTAAACTTAACTGTGACCCTAAAACAAAACCTAAACCTAACCCTAAAACTAACACTAAAACTAACCCGAACCCTAACACTTACACTAACCCTAACCCTATCACTAAATCTAACTGTATCCTTAACTCTAACCCAAACACTTATGCTAACCATAACCTTAAATCTAAAAGTTACCCAAAACATACCCTAAACCTAATAATAACCTTAATCTTAAACCTAAAATTAACCCCGAACCTAACACTTTCCCTAAACCTAATGCTAACTCTAGCAGTAACACTAACCCTATCCCTAAACATAACATTAACCCAAACCCCAATACTAAACCTAACCCTAATCCTAATAGTAACCCTAAATGTAACTCTAACCCTAAACTAACCCTCACACAAACACTAACCCTAAACCTAATAGTCACCTTAAACCTAACCCTAACCCTAACCATTACACTAACCCTAACACTGAACATAACCCTAACCCTGAAACTAACCCTAACACTAAACCTAATACTAACCCTAAACCTAAACCAAAACCTAATACTAATCATAACCCCAACCAAAACAGTAACCCTAACATGAACCCTAACACTATATTTAACACTAACCCTAACCCTAACATAAATTTTATCCCTATCCGTAACACTAAACATAACACAAACCCTAACCCAAACCATAACATTAAACCTAACCCTAACCCTAACCCTTGCACTAACCCTAATTCTAATCCCAAACCTTACACTAATCCTAAACCTAACTGTAATCCTTACACTAATTATAACCCTAACCCTAAACCAAACCCTAAAACTAACCTGACACTAAACCTAAAACTAACCCTAACTCTACTCATAACCCTAAAACACACCATAACCCAAAACCTAACACTAAACCTAACCCTAACACAAACCCTAACAGAATCCTTAACCTTAAACTTAACCTAACCCAAACCCTCACCTTTACCTAACACTAATACAAACCCTAAACCTAACTCTAACCATAAAATAAAACCTAACCCTAACCTTAACCCTATTCCTAACACAAACCATGACTCTAACCCTAACCATAACCATAACACTAACCCTAACTCTATCTCTAAACCTATCACTAACTCTAACAATAGCCCTAACACAACACTTAATCCTAACCAAAACTGTAACAATAAACTAACCCAACCCTAATCCTAAGCTAACACTAACAAGAAATCTAACTCTAACTCTAAATCTAACCTTAACACAAAACCTAACCCTAACCCTAACACAAAATCTGAACCTAACACAAAATCTAACTCTAACCCTAACCCTAACCTAACCTTGATGCTATCACTTAACTTAAACCGAAGCCTAAAAGAAACCATAAAACTAACCCTAATATAAACACAAAACGTAACCCTAACCCTAAGACTAACCCTAAACCTAACTCTATCCCTAAATCTTACACTATCCCTAACCCTAACACTAACTCTAAAGGTATCCCTAACCCTAACCCTAACACTTACCCTAACCCTACCCTAACACTAATCCTAATGCTAACCTTATCAATAACACTATCCTTAACCCTAACCCTAAAATGAAACCTAAGCCTAACTCTAACCGTAACTCTAACATTAACAATAACCCTAACCCTAACCCTAAAATGAACCCTAAACCTAAGCCTAACACTAACACAAACCCTAACCCTAAACCAAATCTTAACACTAACCCTAACTGTAACTTTAACCCCCACACTAACCCTATTCTTACACTAACCCTAAACTTAAATTTAACCCTAATACAAAACCTAACCAAATCCAAACCCTAACCCTAAAACTAACCCTAACACTGAACCTAACACTAAGCTTAACTCTCACCCTAACCATAACCCTAACCGTAACCGTAACCCTAACACTAACCCTAACCCTAACACAAACCCTAACCAAAACTCTAAACTTAAACCTAACCTAACCTTACTTATCTCTTACCTAATCCTAAAACTAACTCTTACCCTAACACTAACACTAACCCTAACACTAACCCTATCCTAACCCTAAATCTTACACTAACCCCCAAACTAATACTATCACTAACACTAAACCTAACCCTAAACCTAAACCTAATATTAAAACTAGCCCTAACACTGACCCTAACACTAAACCTACCACTAAGCCTAAACCTAACCCTAAACCTAACAGTATTACTAAAAATAACCTAACCCTAACTCTAACCCAAATTTTATTTGTAAACCTAACACTAACCCTATCCCTAACAAAACACTAAAACTAACCCTAACCCTAACACAAACACTAACCCTAACTCTAAAACTAACACTAACACTAACCCAAACACAAACCCTATCTCTAAAACTAACCCTAAACCTAACCATAAACATAACCATTACCCAAACATTAAACTTAAACCTAATAATAACACTAACCTGAAACCTTACCCTAAAACTAACCATAAGTTTAAACGTACACCTATTACAAACCCTAAACATAACACTTACACCAACCCTAATCCTAACACTTACCCTAAGCCTAACCCTAAACCTAACCCTAACCCTAACACATACGCTATACCTAACCCTAACACTAAACCTAACACTATCCCTAATAGTAACCCTATGTCTAAATCTAAAACTATCCCTAACCATAAACCTACTCCTATCACAAACAGTAACCATAACCTAACTTTAAATCTAACCTAACCCTAACCCTAACCATAACACTAAACCAAACCCCAATCCTAACCCTAATGCTAATTTTGAGAGTAACCCTAAACTTAACCATAACCCTAACCCTTACCCTAACACAAACCTAACCCTAAACCTAAGCCTAAAACTAACCCTAACCCTAAACCTAATACAAACCATAACCCTAAACCTAACCCTATCCCTGACACTAACCCTAAACCAAAACTTAACACTAACCCTAAACCTAATGATAAGCCTAACACTAATCATAAACACAACCCAAACATTAACCCTAACACAAACCCTACCACAAAATTTAACACTAATCCTAACCCTAACAATAACCCTATCCCTATCCTTAACTCTAATCATAACACAAAACCTAACCCAAACCACAACATTAAACCCAACACTAACCCTAACCCTAACCCTCACACTAAACCTAATTCTAATCCCAAACCTTACACTAATCCTAAACCTAACTGTAATCCTTACACTAATTCTAACCCTAACCCTAAACCAAACCCTAAAACTAACCTGACACTAAACCTAACACTAACCCTAACTCTAACCCTATCCCTAACACAAACACTCACCCTAATCATAACACAAAATGTAAACCTAACCCTAACACTAACTTTAACCATAACACTAACCAAAACCCTAACCCTAACCCCATCCCAAACCCTAAATCTAACCCTAACAAAAAACCTAACCCTAACCATATCACTAAACCTAAGCCTAACCCTAACCATAACCCTTACACTAACGCTAAACCTAACACTAATTTTAACCATAAACAGAACCCTAAACCTAAAACAAACCCTAACGAAACCCTAAACCTAACCCATACACTAACCCTAACACTAAACCTAACATTAACTCTGACTATAATCTTAACCCTAAACCTAAAACTTAACCCAAACATAAACCTAATTATAACACTTACCATAAACCTAAACCTAAACCT
>NW_026009334.1:0-3369 GCF_001458135.2 Marmota marmota marmota
TTTTTTTTTTTTTTTTTTAGCAATCTCTGCTCTGAGGTTATAAGAGACAAAGATTTCTTTCAGAATAGATATGTAAACTTTCATATCAGTTTTGCAGAGCTTGAGCTATGAATATGAATCTCTGAGCTCATTGTTTTCTTTCCCCATATTTTCTAGCATATTTAGAAGCAATCAGAAAAACTTACTGTACTCATTAGTTTGCCAAAAATGTTCTCAGATATTAAATACCTTGCTTTTTTGATGATTTGGTAAGAGATATAGACTGATAATATTTTGAGTATCTCTATTTTCCCATAATGTTTTGGGCTTTCAGCACATTTAATTCCTACCAGAAATAGGATCATTGGTGCCTTTAAACCTGACCAGATTAGAGAACCAATTCCATAGTCTCAAAAATATTTCTCCAAACTCATTTTTTATCTTGTTTCCCAAAACCATTCTTACTATCAAAATCTCTCTCTCTATTGTCTTTTTTTTGGGGTGGGGGGCATTTAATCACTGAGCCACATCCTCAGCTATTTTTCACTTTTTTATTTTAATACAGGGTCTTGCTATGTTACTTAGGGCCTTGCTAAATTACTGAGATTGACCTCAAATTTTTAATCCTCCTTCATCAGCCTCTCAGAGACTGGGGTTACAAGTGCATATCAATGAAGCAAGAATTAAAGACAGGCAGTCAGTGTAGATAGATAATTGGGTCAGACAGAGAAAATGGAGGCCAGTTTGGGTCCAGGAAATTGGAGACTGCCTCTGGGAGATTGGACTGTTAGTGCCTACAGAGCCCTTAGGTTTCTGAGATTACCTGCCTATACTGCCCCTCCCAAAGTTTGTTAAAGAAGCACCTTCTGAACAGACAGGAAGTTGCTATTTAATACCATGGGGGCCATTCCCTTCCTGCCCTGATCAATCCACCTTGTCCTTTCCAGCCCACCTGATTCTCATCTTTTGACCATCCTACCAGCATTTCCTGAGCCTAGTCACACATACAGAAAGAAGAGAGATAAGGGGGAAGAGCACAGGAGAACAAAGAAAGTCTAAAATTTATAAAAAGGTCAGGATGCTCTCACTTTTTGGGATACCAGGATAACAGCTGTGGCCCACTTCTGCCTTCTGGGAGAAGTCTGTGCTATTATTTTTTTTTAATAAAACCTGCTTTCTACAGAGTTGCACTGACATCTTCTCAAATGTTCAGACTTCAATGTTTTAGGAAGCAAAACTTGTTACTGATAAGTGGTTGTATCACCACCATCAATCATATATATATCTCAAACCTTCATGTATACACACACACATACTCTATATAACCTGTTATATACATTGAAAGGAAAGTGACCACAACACTCGGAGCAACCAAAAGATCTTTATTGCAGCAGTGCAACAAAGAGAAAGGAAAGAAGGAAAGAGAGAGAGAGAGAAAAGAGAAGAGATGAACAGGGAGAGAGCAAGAGCAAGAGAGAGACAGAGAGCGTGTGTAAGAAAGATAAAGAGCAAGAGAGAGAGAGCAAGAGAGAAAGAGCAAGAGAGAAAGAGCAAGAGAGAGGGGGGCCTGGCAGGAGGGAGTTTTTATAGCCCAAATCTAATGGGGCCTCTGGGTCTGCAAGCTGCCTTGTTGGCCCAAGGGGGGGTTAAGTTTTCAGCCTTAAGCAGGGTTGAATGTTCAGACTTGAGGCAAACAGGTGATAAAGGACCAGATAGAGGGGGGTTTGAGTGCGTGGTCTATCTTGCAGCCAACATCTGTTCAGCCTGCCCAGCAGACAACAGAGTTCAGCCTGCTCTGCACCCAACATACATAGTTTCTTATTGATTCTAAATTAATATATTATATATTTATATTATATAACACTGCAATATGTATGAATATATTGATATGTCATACTGATAATATACATTATATATACATATATTTGTATAATGAGATACAGATGTAGGGCAGGCCAATAGACTGGAAATTCAAGCACAATTGATGATCCATTTTTGCAAAACCTCCTTTTACTCTTAAGGCACTTTCCTATTTTCTTTGCTGTTTTTACTGATTGGATAAGACCAACCCATATAATTGATGATATCTTCTTTACTTACAGTGAGCCATTTCTTAATGTTAAGTACATCTACATAATGACTTCATAGTAACATCTATAGTTTTGTTTCTTCAAACACTAACTAGTATAGTCTAGCCTTTATTTATACTAAAGTTATAATACAAATGCACATTGATATTTCTCTGATATAAGGGGGGTGACTGAAAGTGGGGCAGGGAAGGAAAGCATGGGAGGAAGATTATTTCTAGATAGGGAAGAGGAGTGGGAGGGAAAGGGAGGGGGAAGGG
This sequence comes from Marmota marmota marmota, assembly GCF_001458135.2. Taxonomy (NCBI): domain Eukaryota; kingdom Metazoa; phylum Chordata; class Mammalia; order Rodentia; family Sciuridae; genus Marmota; species Marmota marmota. The sequence goes on from NW_026009334.1 coordinate 2,327, forward strand.
GAATAGCAAGGATGGGGGAATGTGATGGTCATCATTATACAAAATACATGTATGAAGATTTGAATTTGGTGTCAACATACCTTATACAAACAGAGATAAGAAAAACTGTGGTATATATGTGTATTACGAATTGTAAAGTAAAAAAAAGACTACATGTATAATGGCATAATTTTGATGTAACATATTTTATATACAGAGTTACAAAAAATTGTGCTGTAAATGGATAATAATGAGTGTAAGGCATTCCACTATTGTCATGTGTGTAAAAAATAAACAAATAAATAAATAGATAGATAGAAACAAATACACATTTATTTAAAAAAGTGTTTTGGTTAGGATTGAATGAATTAATACACGTGAATTGTTTTGTAAACATCACTTAATAAACTAGAAAACTGCGATTTTCGATACTAAGAGAGATGGGGTGTGTGAAAAAAGTATCTTTCACTTCAATAGTCATTTGTCTTCTTACCCCTTTATCCCAAACATTTTTTTCAGTATCTAGCTTATCTTCTCAGGTCTGATAGCAATCTCAAACTCTACAAGAGTGTAGGGACAGTAATAAAGGTATGGATTCTCTCTGAAGAATCTCACTAGAAAAAAAGGTAGGTTTCCTAAAATCCAATGAATAGTCATATCTTAGCATTTATTTTATTTAAAAAATGCTCTCATTGCTACCCACTTGTTCCTTCCCTTTCACCTCTTCTTAGTTCACATGTTTACTTGTGCAGGAGGTAGCATTTAAGTGCAAATGATCTGAAACATCTCTCTTTACATATTGCTAATTTTCTTGTTACAGTGAGGATGAATAGAAGTATTAGCAAAAGCAAGCAGGGGGTGAGATCACAAAAGGCCAGTGCAATGGTTATTACAAATCAAAAATTTGAATTTGCTGATGATAGTATTGCCTGAAATGTTCCCCCATTTCTTTGCAATAGAAGGGTTCATCAGGTAGGTTTCAGTAACAGGGTATGAGGTCCCAATTAGTATTATTTTGTTTGCAATAACAAACTACACACACACACACACACACACACACACAC
>NW_026009335.1:0-3369 GCF_001458135.2 Marmota marmota marmota
GCAGCAGGATGGCACCACCTGCTCTCAGTTTATGGGTCAAGGCGATTGTCCTTCCACTGGCTACAATCAGGCAGTCACCCTTAAAATTACTGGATTCAACTGAGCCACCTCGTCTCAGCTATGTGCAGCAATGCTATGCTTCATATCAGACCGAACTGAGGAATCTGGTAAGTGCTGGCCTAACACCTATGGCGGGTGCCCTTATAACTCATGCAAGAAATGCTTCCTAGATAAGCCTTGCTATGAGAAACGACATACACCAAATTAACTATTTGGGACCCATAGGACCTGAAATGGGCTTCCGGTGTTGAAGGTAAATTTTATTCTTGGGGTTTTGACAAACATTCCTCAGCCTCTATCAGAATCTAGAGAACTTATATACAAGTGTTCCCTCAAATTCACATAACCATTCAGGAGCAAGAGAGGGAACTCCAACACCAGCTGGATGCAGTTGCCCATCTTAAAGCTGACCCTTTCTCATGGATGGCCCTAATTGACACGTCAGGGCCTTCAGCTTCTCAATTTATCCAAAGTTAATAACATTTCAGACTGTTTCCTCTGCGCAGGTTTGGATCATACAACTTTGACTGTGATTAACTGTGATTCCCATTGACCTTCCTCTCCATACCTCAACCACACCCCAAGGGCCCCCCTCTCCAGCCTTTGAGAAAGTACTTCGTTTTCGTAACTCATCAGGGAATTTCCCCTGCTGCTACACTACCTCTGGTTCAGCACACAGTGACTAGATCATTCAAATCTCTTCCCCAACCTTTGCTCTACTGAGGTTCTTCTTCTGGGGCAATAGTACCCTAACAAAAAATCTGAGCCTCAGCATGCCCTTTTCTTTTTGTGTTCCTTCCACCTTGGTTCCTCAATTAACTCTGTACAGTGAGGCTGAATTAACATGGCTTATTACTAACTCCCTTTCAAGAGCAAGACGGGTCGCCTTTCTACCAGTAGTAGTTGGACTCTCCCTGGCCTCCTCCCTTGCTGCCTCCAAACTGGAGTCAGGAGGACTTGGTTATGCAGTAACAGCTATTCAGAAGCTTGAACAACAACTTCAGGAAGCTGTAGAGGCATTGGATGCCTCTCTCGCTTCCCTACAAAGGAAAATAACATCTATTGCCCAAGTTTCATTACAGAACCATCGAGCCCTAGATCTCCTGACAGCAGGCAAAGGAGGAACATGTCTATTCCTGAAAGAAGAATGCTGCTACTATATCAATGAAACTGGATTGGTTGAAAAGAATGTTGGCACACTCTGTCATTTGGGTGAAAGGCATAAATAGCAACAATCAAATGACCCTTGGCCAGGCTGGCTAAACTCTACCCTCATTACGTGGCTTACTTCCATTCCCATTCCCATTCCTATATTAGTCATAGGGCTTTTATTAATGATTGCTCCCTGCCTCCTCAGGTTCGCTCGAAAGTGCATGGGTGAGATTGCCAGAGTGACCTACAATCAGATGCTCCTACACCCCTACAGTCATCTCCCCACAGAACCAACACCCAAGCCACTCCCCTTCCCCCCCAGTACCCCTAGCCAGCAGGAAGTAGGCAGATGTAATTCAGCACTCTATATCATCAAAAAGGCCAGGATGTTAGGTGGGTTTGAAGTGCTAAGAGAACAAAGCATGAGGCATCCTGGGTGCACAAAAGAACAACCAATCAGACACCGACAGACAAGCTGTGATGGTGTCTCATAACCACCTGTCAATCAGCAGGGTCTCCTCACCAATCCTGGAAGGACAGGTATCTCAGCAAGATGCCCCAACCAACCCCAGGAGGACAAGGGACTCTAAAAACCTCCCTTTCCTGTCCCAAGCCCTCCCTTCCTGCCTTAAACCCAATAAAATTCTAATCCAGCTGAGCCTGGGTGCAATTTCCCCCAGACCCAGTCTGTTGGACTGGAGGGTCGCCCAGGAGTGAATCTCAATAAAACCTTGTTTAGCTGCTTTTAATCTGCCTCTTTTGGATCCCCAGTGCCTGACCTTACATTTGTCCTTTAAAAGAACCAACTCTTTGTTTCATTGATCTTTTGTATTATAGGTTTCATCTCATTTTTTGTATTTCTGCTCTGATCTTTGTTATTTCTTTCCTTCTACTAATTTTGGATTTGGTTTGTTTTTGCCTTTCTAAGACCTTGGGACGTATCATTAGGTAATTTATTTAAAATCTTTCTATTTTATGTAGGTTCTATAAATTATATTTATCATACATATATAGTTTAGTGTTGTAAACTTCACTCTTAGTGCTGCTTTTGCTGTTTTGGTGAGGGATATCTTAATTCACAGTCTCTAAACTTGATTCTCAGTGCTTCAAGATTTGTGTGTTTGGTTTTGACATAATAAGATATATATATATATATATGGTTTCTCCTTTCTCCCAAAAAAGCCTTGGGATCTCCAAAGTGATCAGTGCCTTTTTGTATGCTAATGAGATGACTGATGGCAGTTTGTTCCCTGGATAGCCTCTTAATGAAGGTTGGTCAGAAAGGGACAATGATTAGAGACTTTCAGACAAACAACTAACCTCCAGGGAAAGAGGAATAAATGTTTGAGTGATTTAATCAATAATCCCTATATAATGAAGCCTTCATAAAACCCCAGAATAAGAGGGTTCAGAGGGCTTCAGGATTGCTAAGCACATGGAGGTACCTGCGACTTCAGTACCAGGATGGGGAATAGAAGCTCTGCCCCCCTCTCATACCTTGCCCTTTGTACCTCTTTGGATGTTCATCTGTATCCTTTGTAATGTTCTTTATTTTTAAGACCTGTAAATGTAAGAAAGTGTTTCCTTGAATTCTATAAGTCATTCAAGCAAATTATTGAACCCAGGGAGAGGTCATGGGATCCTACAATTTATGGCAATACAACAGAAGTACTAGAGGCCGGCTTTGCAATTGGCCATCTGAAGTGAGAGGCAGCTTTGTGGGACTGAGCCCTTAAGTTGCAGGATCTGATTATAACTCTGGGTAGATAGTGTTATCCACTAGGAATTGATGTGTACCAAAACACACCACACACACACACACACACACACACACACACACACACACAATTGCCACATATCTGGTATCAGAAGTAAAATATTGAGTGTTAAATAGGGAGAGAAAGTTTACTTTTCCTATATTCAGCAGTATTGGGGCATTTATATGCAGGGTGCATTATCTTTAATATCTCTGAGGACCTCTTTTCCTACTTTAGAATCAAATATGTTTAGGAGTCTCTGAGCGGGGAGTCAGAGGTCTCTAAACTAATTAAATGTGTTTCAGTGTTTGAATCTGAATCATTTTGTGATCTCTAACTTTTTGAAGGTCTTTATTCATAGAATTGAGTCTGAGGTATTTGGTGTTTTGTGTTTAGAGTG
>NW_026009336.1:0-3369 GCF_001458135.2 Marmota marmota marmota
CCCCCCCCAAATTCATTGGACAAAAGTTAGAGTATCCTTACAGGGAGTTTTGTTACTAAGTGCCTATATTTGAAGTTAGTGACTTTTTAAAAAATATGTTTTGAGGTCTGAACATTTAATCAGAATTTTAAGTTTGGGCATATCTTAAAATATCACTGTGAAAACACAATACAAATTTATTTCATGCATACCTAGGCATGGAGATACGACTAAGGAGGTGGGGGTGGGCTTTTTGTTTTTTGTTTTTGTGGTGGTATGGGGGATTGAACCCAGGGGTACTTTGCTATAAAACTACATGCCTCGTCTCATCTATTTATTTATTTTTATTTTGAGTCAGGAGTCTCCCAAATAACTGGGATTACAGGCATGTGCCACGGTGCCTGGCTTAGTTTTTGTATAGTATGTGACAGTCCTTAATATTCATAAGAACATGTCTTAAAATTATTTGTGGCAACTTATTTTTATATATGTCTTCTTTATTTTAGTTCTGCTCCAAGAAAAAACAAAAACAAAAAACCATGGCTGCAAAGGAGAAACTGGAGGCAGTGTTGAATGTAGCCCTGAGGGTACCCAGCATCATGCTGTTGGATGTCCTCTACAGATGGGATGTCAGCTCCTTTTTCCAGCAGATCCAAAGAAGTAGCCTCAATAACAACCCTCTTTTCCAGTATAAGTATTTGGCTCTTAATATGCATTATGTAGGTAAGTATCTGCATCACATTTTCTGTGACCTCATTGTAAACATTCTGATGTATGTCTTTCTGCGGTTTTGAATTTAAGTAAAATGAGGTTCAGTTACATAAAGATGACTGTGATATAGTCATTAAAGAATGTTTATGAATCTTGTTTATAGTTCTTGTCTTACCATTGCATATGAATTACTAGGACTAGAAGAAAGCAAGCAATGTTGGATTTATTTTATTAGATAAAACCAAAGGCAGAAGAAAAGATTTTAGGTTTTAGTATGATTAAATGTAAAGAATGAAAAAATACTTTTTCAGGCATTTGGTCCCTTCAAATTTGTCCTTATTTTCGCATTTGGTAGTAATTCAGAAAGTTGTTTAAAATGCAGTATTTCTTATTGTTCCTTGAGACAAATGAAACATTGCATTTAAAGAAAGAGCATTAATTTCAATTAAACGAAACATAGGAAGTTGTGCTATGATATGATGTGAGGCTAGCCTGGGCAGCATAGCCAGAGCCTGTATCAAAAAGACAAAGCAAAACAAAAAAAAAAACTTTCTGGAGTTATAATTTATATGCTTTGAGGTTAGTGGTAAGGACAATGATGAGAGATTAAAGGAATTAAAGTAAAGAAACACAGGCATGAAAGTTAAATTGATCTAGAATAAGTCAGTACCCTTAGGTTTTAGTCAATTTTTAGTTTACATGTAATGAGCATTACATTCTTATTAACATTTCTGTTACATAACTCTGTATGTTTTGAATGTTATAGCAGTTTGATGTTAATATTTTTATAATTGGAATTACTCATCATGCTACTGCAAGTATACCATTAATCTGTAGAGGATTTTTTGAGATGAACCTTAGCCCTGAAAATCCCTTACAGACGGTACCAGCTAAGCTATTGTAGGAAGAAATATGGTGTTAGTAGAAAAGAGGTTACACTAGAAGTAGAACATTAGGGTCAGTAAACTCATCCCTTGCAGGTGCACTACCTTGGAAGAGTCTGAGAAATGAGAAGGTTCTTTTACTATAATTCTGAGCCCCTTATTAAAGGCTTTTATGTTAGCCAATTTATGGAAAGTAATTCCAGTCAGTAGTAGGAGAACAATTGGATACTTAGATATTTAGCTTACTCAGCAAAGTAATTCACACTTTAGTTTTAAAAATGTGCTTATCATATATGATTTCTGAAAAGATTGAAATATTTATTATAAAAATATCTAAGAACCAGATGCACTAATTTTAGAAATTAAATGGGTTGAATGGTAGAGTTGAAATTCATACTTTAGCTTATAACTTTGGGAACTCAACTGAACCTTATTAAGAGACACTTATTACATGTCATGGTAGAGTAAACCCAATCTGTCATCATTACTTTTACCACTAACCTCAGATATGAACAGATATTTTCAGCTTGAACAATTTTTTGGAGTAACCTTTGTCAAAGTATTATCTAATATTTATAAAATGCTTTTGTTAAAGTTCTTAATTTTTAAAATAGTAATGTATTTGTTTTCAAAAACCAAAACATAAGAAAGTATTTCTTTCCTATCTCTGTTCCTCATCAACTAAGTTCTCAGTATGAGCCCCAACAAGTAGCTATTATTATTTCTTTGTGTATAACTCGAGATATTTTTATGTGTATATAAGTAAATATAAATATGTATTTTCCATTTTTTGTAACAGATGTTACCTCTATACCTTGATTTTGTTTATGTATTTTGGAGCCAAAACTAATGCTTTTAAATAATCATGAAATAAAGTTTTGTGCTGTTTTTGTTTTTGTTTGTTGATACTTTCCATTTTGGCAAATCTGAAGATTCTGAGTGAATGTTTTTTTTCTTTAAGTTTTAGAATTTAATCAATTAGAAAAGCCTTCCTCCTCCTTCAGTTAATAAAGAATTCTCTTATATTTTATCTTATTATTTTTATTGTTTTACTTTTTATGTTTAAATCTCTTGTCCACTTGAAATTTATCTGCGTATACCATTGTTTTATAGATATTTTAATTTTTATAAATAAATTTTAATTTAAATAACTGTTCTGAAGTTCCACCTATTTATTAATTTAGCCCATCTTTTCCCCACTGATTATTATATACTAAATTCTCACATATATTTTGTTTCATTTCAAACCTTTCCCCTTTTCCTTTAGTATATGTGCCTATTTGTGGACTATTAGCATACTCTTATTTATTAAGGATTTAGATTATATTTTACTGATAGGATTAGTCCCTTTGTTTTTCTTTATTTCCTCTTCAGTGCTTTTATATTTCTACATGAACTTATCAGTCCTGTTACCCTAACAAAAAGTCCTATTGACAATTTTATTGAAATTGCACTATTATTTATAATTTTAAGTTCTGGTGAAATGATAGTATAGGGGTGTTGTTCTCTGTGCAAGAAAACATAAAGCCTTCCTGTGGTCAAGATCTACTTTGAGTCCTTGAGTGTCTTACAGTTTTTTTCATATAGGTGTTGGACATTTTTGTTGGTGCCTCGGCATTTTGTCTTTTTTATTGCTATTGAATATGAACATTCTCTTGAAAGTGCCATCACAGAAATCATTAGTGACATAAAATGTAAAATTCAGACTTCATTGGCATCCTCATCCTGCAGACTTTTCCTATGTTTTTGAAGCCATTGACCACATTTTTTTTTTTGCTTTGAAGCCCCCCCCAGA
>NW_026009337.1:0-3368 GCF_001458135.2 Marmota marmota marmota
TATAAAATTTTTCAGCACTGAACTCTTTCAGAACTACTAATAGACATCATAATATTTTCATCATTTTATCTCCTAACAAGAGCACTCTCCTACTACCACATTACAGTGGCTGTGATGACATTCAGAAAATTTAGCACTGATATAATACTATTACCTGACCTACAGTCCTTACTCAAACACTACTTTTAATTAGGATGTATTCTGATATCTCTTAACCTAGAATAGTTCCCCAGCTTTCTCTCTTTCATAGCATTAATATTTTGATGAGAATGTGGAACAACTGAAATTCTCAAACAAATGCTGGTATGAATGTAAAATGGTATGGGCACTTTGGAAAACTGTTTGACAATTTTATACAAAATTAAATATTTTCCTTTTCTATGACCCAGTCATTATACTTCTAAGTATTTTCCAAGAGAAATGAAAACATGTGTACACAAAAAATATGAAATGTGCATAAGGGTTATATTTATAGTAGTAAAAATAGACACAATACATATATCCAATAACATCCAAATGGATAAAAATTTTGTTTGCATTTATACTTGGGATACTACACAGCAATAATTTTAAAAGAATAAATTGCCAATGTACTCAGCTATAAAGATGAAATGTTAAAAGCATTATAATGATGAGTGATACTAATCAGAAGAGAGTATCTACCATACTATTCCATTTATCTGAAGTTCTATAGATGAAAAAAGTAATATAAATTCATAGAAATAACTTGTGATTACTAGTAGGGAAATGGCTAGAAAGAGGGACAGAAAGCTTTCTGGAGCAATTAAAATGTCTTATTTTTACATTTGTACTTTAATTGTACAATTAACATCCACATATCCCTGTATGTAAATTTTACCTCAATTTTTAAAGAGTGTAAATTAGACTATGAGCAACATGAAGACAAGAACTTTGTTTTGTACACTGCTTTGTCTTAGCACCTAGCCAAAGCCCAGGATAGTCAACAGGAATTCAATAAATGTTGAAACAAAAAAGAAGCAGGCCTTGAAATCATCTTTATCAATGATTGCCAAATGCATATTGGAGATTTTAACTCAACCCTGTGTAATATGGGTATAGCATATATTTGAAACCTTATTTATCCTCTTCTTCTGTTTCTAAGAATCCTATATATCAATCATAAGAGTTTTGAAATTTAAAAATGGCTATTTCAATACAGACTTTTCTGAATCTAAAACTGCCACTTTCCCTGCTTTTGCATACTGTCTCCACTTTATGTAAATAAGCCTCTAGGATTACAGAATAGATTGGCTAAAAGTGAGGTGTTGTGTCCATGCAGAGTTATGTTGATATGCTTTTAGCAATAATATATTTATGTGAATCCAAGTGGTCATTTCCAACAGGTAGTTGAATATGGAGTCTTAAGAGAAAAGTCTGGGATGTATAAATGATTTTGGCTAGCACAGTTTTGACATATAGTTGGCTTCCAATAAATATTTGTTGGATGAGTAAGCAAATGAATTGTGAATTTTGGAGTCTAGCAAATACAATTGATAGCATTTCCTTTCAGTGTTCTTCTGTTCATATATATCAATAAAATAATGTTCTTGAAAGTCACATTTATTTCTATTTTATTTTGAGAAAGTAATGTTATTTTATGGGAGAATATTTATAAAGCAGTAATGAAATGCCATCATGTGACCAAAGACAGAACTACAGCATAAATTAAGTTAACAAGGGAGAGTGTGGCAAAGAAGGCCTTCCATAGAGAAGGGAAGATTTTTATTCAGGATTCATGGAGGTCCAACACTTATACTAGATTCTTCTCAGAAGTAAGATATAAAAGAAACAAATGAGGAATTAATACCTTTATCTTTTTTTGGTGTGGGGGATAGAACCTAGGGCCTCCTGCATGCCCCAGCCTCACAAATGAGGCATTGAAAAAGGCAACAGCCCCTATGTCAACTAAAGAAAAAGGAAATGGAATTATGCAATTTTCAACCTTAAGATATTTGAGGGGGGGGGTACCAGGGATTGAACTCTGGGGCACTCAACCACTGAGCCACATCCCGCCCTATTTTGTATTTTATTTAGAGACAAAGTCTTGTCTTGGCACCTCCTTTTTGCTGAGGCTGACTTTGAACTCACCATCCTCCTGCCTCAGCCTCCTGAGCCACTAGGGTTACAAGCATGTGCCACCATACCCAGAAAGATATTTTCTAAAGATCTATGTTATGCTTTTTATCTGAAATGTTCCCTAAAGGCTCATGTGTTGAAAGTTTGATCTCCAATGCAGCAATGTTCAGAGGTGGGACATTTTGGAAAGTGATTAGATCATGAGAACTTTTATCAATGGATTAATTCATCAATGGATTCATATTTATTTGGATCCAAGTGGTCATTTCCAGTAGGTTGTCGAATATGAAGTCTTGAGAGAAAAGTCTGGGATGTATAAATGATTTTGGTGAATGGAGTATTAGGAGGTGATGAGAACTGTAGGAGGTGGGAACTATGTGAAGGGAGTGGTTCTTTGAAGGCATGCCCTTGGGGACTATATCTTGTCCCTAGACCCTTTTCTTTCTTCCATTCTCTCTCATCGCCCCCCCCTCTTTCTTTCTCTCTCCTGACTGTCATGAGGAGAATAGCTTACCTTCCCCATGCTCTTCCTCCATTATGTTCTGTCTTGCATCTGGTCAAAAGCAACGGAGTCAAGTGACCATGGACTGAAACCATGAGCCAAAATAAATCTTTCTTACTCTATGTTTATTTCCCCAACTATTTTGTCACAGTGATAGAAAGCTGATTAAAACACATACTCACTGAAAAAAATTAAAACTGAAATACATAGAAGAATAAAGATGAAGCTATAAATTTCTAATAAAAATAATCTAAAATATTCACTTTACATAATTTGCCAATTATCCTTAACTTGTGTATGAGTGTGTGTGTGTGAGTGATAGCTAACATTTTCATGAAACAGTATGCCAAGAACAGCTTTCTATCAAAACTACTCTAAGATTTCATCTCACTCTAGTCTGAATGGCAACTATTAAGAATGCAAACAACAATTAGTGTTGGCGAGGATGTGGGGGAAAAGGCACACTCATACACTGCTGGTAGGACTGCAGACTGGGTGCAGCCAATATGGAAAGCAGTATGGAGATTCCTTGGAAAGCTGGGAATGGAACCACCACTTGACCCAGCTATCCCACTCCTCGGTCTATACCCAAAGGACTTAAAAGCAGCATACTACAGGGACACAGCCACATCAATGTTTATAGCAGCACAATTCACAATAGCTAAACTGTGGAGCCAACCTAGATGCCCTTCAGTAGATGAATGTATAAGAAACGTGGCATTTTACACAATGGAATATTACTCAGAAATAAAAGAGAATAAAATAATGG
>NW_026009338.1:0-3368 GCF_001458135.2 Marmota marmota marmota
TGTTCCAAAGCACCCCTTCCCATCCCAGCTCCCCTGTGGGACCCCCTCCTGGTCAGGGGGTTTACTTCAATGATGGGACGAACCCCAACGTCTCAGTTGTGAATTTATAGGACAATGTGAGCACACCAGTGCCACATGCCAGGCAGGCGCTGTGCCAGCAAACCTTCCTCGGGCCTGTCACCAGCCCCAGGTCTCCTGCAGTCCCAAGCCTCACTTTTGTCTCAGGGTGGCCAGAGCCTATGAAGGGACAAGGGCTGGGTGGGGTGGGGGCTGCTTCCTCCCTGAAGGAGCCCTGGGGCCTTGGGAGGGCTCCTCCAAGGACTAACACTTGGGTTCCTGCAAGGGTATGTCTCTTTCCCCTCCCGTCTCCCCAGTGGGGTTGGAGAACTCCTGGTCCTTGTGGTGGCCCAGGGATGACGGCCACTCTGAGCCAGGATGGAGTAGCTATGCTGTGGCTGGGCAGGATTGCTGGCCCTGGGTGCTCACCCGCTCAATCTGGGTAAAACAAAGCCCAGAGGTGGTGGCAGCCCTGACCCTGTCTGCCTTTCACCCACAGGTCAACCGGGGCTCCGGTCCTGAGCCGCAGCCTGGCTTCTCTTGCCCACACACACTGCCCTCGGAGGGCTGCAGGTGCTCCTCCCCCTGCCCCCTCTGCCCTGCTCTCCTTCCATGTCCCACAAGAGCTCTCTGACCCTCTTCCTGCCTGCTGTGGCCCATCCCTGGTGACACCACCTGCACCGTGACCCTATCCCCCCCGCCCTCCCCATTCTCTCTGGACTTGAGAACTGGCTGCTGGGAGACTGAGTCCTCCATCCGCATCCAGCGCTGCCTGCTGCAAGGTCATGACCATGTCCAGATAGGACACCTGCCCCTGGATACTTCAGAGATAAAGACCTTATTACAATGACAGGGACGGCCACTGAGCAGACTTGGAGACTAGGGAGACAGACTTGGGACGGAAGACCAGAGTGAACCAGCTCCCAAGGTCAAGATGGGCTCTGGCCAGCCTCACATGCAGAGCAGGACAGAGAGGGCCATGGTGTGGCTGGAGCTCACGGAAGCCAGCAGCACCAGGGCTTCCATAGTTTATCCTGCGCTGGGCTCCTCTTGAGACCCTTCGAGGGACAGCAGAGCAGCCTTTAACTCAGAGAATCACCATGAGACAGGGCATAGGATCCAGGGCCTACGGCCTATGTGCAGAGGACTGTCCTGCCAACTAGGAGATCACTGGTCACTTGGAGAGCCTCCAAGAGACCCTGGGGACCAAAAGCAGGGCAGAGACTCCCATTCCTCCCGTCCCCATGACCCCGGTATCCTCAAAGTAACCTGGTACAGTGTGTGAGGGACAAGAGGGGCCCCCGCAGCTGGCCCGCCACGTCAACTTCTAGACTTTCCAGGTAAGAGCTACCCTCTGTCAACGCCTGGTAAACCCCAGGTGCCACTTTACATATTTAACGTATCTCTAGTTAGTTCTCACAGGAGTTAAAAGCATTCCCATCCTGTCTCAGTGGATAAGGACACCACGTGACAAGGTTGGGATCTTGCTCGGGTGGCACAACCATGAGCCAAAGGAGGGTGGACCCAGGCGCTGGCTGCTGGGCCGCACCCCTACCCTGGATGCGGCAAGCTGGCCACGGCTGTGTTGTCCAGGGCACGCTGACCGACCCTGCATCTCCCACCTCTGCCCACTCCCTCCACCCTCTGTTTACATCTTCTTCTTGTCCTGATGTCCATGGTGATGTCCCCCAAGCCCAGGTTGCCCTTTCTCTCACCAAATTTGAAGGCTCTCAGAGGACTTCAGTGTTCCCTTCGGGCTACTGTTTGGATTCCTTGTCTCAAAGACGCCAGGTGGCGGTCATTTGTAGGAGACAGGATGGAGGCAACAGTCCATTTCCCTCTGACAAGGAGCACCTCTCACGAGCTCTGTCTTGTCAGCTCACCTCTGAGTCCCACTGGGGACCCTCTCAGAAACCTCCCCTCCCTCTGAGCTGAGGGTCCCCCTGTATAGAATTGCTAGGATAGTGGAGGGGACACTGAGGGACACAGTTCTCTCCCTGGTATTTCTTGCCTCTTTATTAGTCAGGGTCTGCTGGCCACTTGAACAAACAAACCCGAATCACAATGGCTTTAGATTTATTTCTTCTTGATATTACAGCCCAAAGTGGGGAGGGGTGGGGTGGAGGTTGTGCTCCATGCAGTCATATCCCACCCAGGTCTCTCTGCATTGTGGCCCTTGGCAGACATGCCTGAGGTCACTCTGGAGTCCTGCAGGATCTACTGGGGGCTCCCATCATCTTCACTGGCTAGAACCCAGCCCCATGGTCCCTCCCTAGCCACAAGGGATGCTGGGTCCTGCCCTGTGGCCTGCAGGAGAATGAAAGGAGCTTGCTGAATGCGTTGTTCCTGGTGTCTCCCACACCAGAGACCTGCTCTCACTCCTTGCAGTCACTAGCGTCCCCTGGTCTCAATTGAGCATCTTCTTCCCGGGCTGGCTCATGTTATGTGTAACGATGTCTCCTTAGAGCAAAGATTAGCAAATGCTGAGGGCCAGCGCCTGTTTCCCTGTGGCCACTGTCACAGCCGGAGCGGGCAAGCACTGTGCGCCACAGACACCAGGTTCCGTCAGGTTCCCTCCACCCCAGGTCTTGCTTCCCAGGCGACCGGCTCCCCTCACAGCTGCCAGGGCCTGCAATTAGGTGGTGCAGAAATAGCCCGAGGAGGGGGCAGCAGCCTCTGCTCTTTACCCTCTTTACCTCCAGGGGACCCTGCACAGCCTGAGATATTCAGTCTCTGGCTCTTCACAGAAAAGTGTCTGGGGAACTTTACCCTGGAGGGAAGAGCCCGCCTTTGGAAACTGGAGAGTCTGACCTTTGCTGAATGATTTGCCGCCTTGTAGCTTGTGCTGGAGGAAATGGGGACTGTCAGGACCTGGGACTCAAAGTGACTCCTGCAGGCCACAGCCTCAGGCTGTCACCCTCCCTAATGGTTCCAACTAAAGGGGAAAAGGGGCAAAAACATCAGGGGCTTCAGTTGATGTGGGAGAAGTTGGTGATTTTATTCCAGGGTGATTTGTTCAAGTTGGGGTGGGGACAGAGAGGCAGTGATCTTTACACAATGAAGGCAGAACTTTATTTTCACCCACACATTTGGAAGCACAGACTCCAGTTACCGTTCTCATAATGACCACAGTCGCTTCACCTCGATCAGGTCCTGACAATGGCATGGGCATAAGGAACCACTCAGCTTTGGCTTCCACGAAGCTCGGTGTTTGACTGAAGCCCCACGACTTCCATCCTCATCAGGAGAGCTGAGTCCAAGGAGCTCTGCGGTGGCATCAGATAGGACCCCACCCCGAGGGCTGTCAGACT
>NW_026009339.1:0-3367 GCF_001458135.2 Marmota marmota marmota
ATTGTTTTTATAGTGCTTATAATTGCTTTTTATTTCCTTCCTTTTTAGGACAATTATATATCCACATGAATATATAATTGTCAACACTAATGCCTTTTTTAGGAAAGAAATAAAAAATTATTCCAGATTTCTTACTTTAAATATCAAAGTAGAATAAAACTATTAAATTAGAAAGGACACATAAAATATCTTTGTTCTATCTTAAAAATATTTTAAAATGTAGAGAAATGGATGAATATGAATGATTGCAGATAATTCAGTACTGAAGATTTGAGGGTAAATAAATCAACCCCAACCAAAGTCAAAAACAAAAGAGGTAAACTCATATCAATAACAGTGTGCTAACTTAAAAACTTAAAAAAACATTTTCAATTTTTTTGGGGGGGTATAATCTCCATTGAGAGGCAACTGTGAGCTAAGGAAAGCACCAGAATCTGTAGATGACTGAGTTGGGCAATCTGCTATGAACCTGGAAACAAGATTCTACAGTAATATCTTAGGATGTAGTGTGAGAGGTGTGATTGGCCTGAAAAGGCCAAGTCCCACAACTTCAGAACATACATACAAGACCTATTTCTCTCTTGGAGTACTTATATCTCCAGCTCACTCTCACTCCTTCTCAAACACTTTTTGCACATGGTTTCTGGGACAAATGCGTTTTATTGGTAAACTTTGCCAGTGCTTCTCACACACTGGTCAGTCCTCAGCTCTCATTGCCCAACATGAAGACTGTCTTTGGACTGTCCAAGCCTTTCTCTTGGCCCTCCATTTATATTTTTCCTACAAAATGGCAGGTGGTTCCAACGTTTTGACTATCATCCATCAGCCAAATGACTTGTAATTTTTCTAATTCTAAACTCCCTTTTAATTTCAGAATCATATAATTGATTTCAATCTTTGAATATCCACATGAATATACAATGGTCAACTCTAAAGCCACTGTCAAAATAAAAGTCTAACTTGCCAACCCAAATCTCCACCCTCTCAACATAATCCATTTAGGTCTATAAAGCCAAAAACTAGAGCTCATTCCTTTATTTTATTCATTTCCACAAAATTCACTGTCATAAAATCTTATCAGTTCTATGTCCAAACTCTGTCTTAAATCAATTTACTTCTCTCTGCTTTTTCGGTCATTACCATTGTTGAAATCACCATTGTTTCCCTCACAGGGCTACAGACAGCTTCTCACTGGATTCCCAAACCCTGAAATTGATCCTTTGTAGATAATTCACTGCTCAGTAGTTACTCCCTTTCTAAAGCCATTTTAATGACTTCCCATGGTGTTTGTATTAAAAAGCAAGTATCTTGGTATGGCCTGTCGCCCTCCCTGTCTCTCACACCACCAGCCTCTCCTGACTCTAGTTCAGCATCCTATTCCAGACACACTGATCTGTTTTCCTAAATTTGCAGCATCACTAGGGCTCTTTCCTACCCTTTCCATGGCTGATTTATTCTGATTCATTGCATGTCTTCTCTGATGTCACCACTTCAGAGACCTCCTATAGAATGCTCTATCCAAAGTTTGTGTCTGAGTGACCTATTCTCTCAATCACCTCCACTTTTCTTTGTTCCTTGGCATTTATTTATTAATGTGTAAGGATCTTACAGCTTCAATTTTGCATTTGTTGATAATACTCTGTCCAAACCCAACTGCAAGCGGCTATTATGAACACCAAACAAGCATGTTGTCCATGAATCCTAGGACTATATTAAAATGGTATATAGGTCGCTGCTTAACAAACTATGAGTGAGAAAGACTTTTCATTACAAATGATTAGAAAAAAAACAGTTGTAACGAAAAGTCTTTTTAAAGAGAATAAAATCATGGCATTTGCAGGTAAATGGATTGGGCTAGAGAAGAATAATGCTCAGTGAAGTTAGCCAATCCCAAAAGGCCAAATGCCGAATATTTTCTCTGATATAAGGAGGGTGCTTCATATTTGGATAGGGAGAGGGAGCATGGGAGGAATAGACGAACTCTATACAGGGCAGAGGGGTTGTAGAGGAAGGGAGCGGGCATGGGGTCAGAAATGATGATGGAATGTCATGGTCATTATTATGCAAAGTACATGTATGCAGACACAAATTGGTGTGAATATACTTTGTATACAACCAGAGATATGAAAAATTCTGCTCTATTATATGTGTAATAAGAATCATAATGCATTCCACTGTCATATATAAATAAAAAAATTAATTAAAAATTCATAACATAAAAATATATCAATTCAAATTTGAGTCCTAATACATTTTTTGTGGAACATAAATACATTTATATAAACATGTTAATTTGCATATTGTCTATGGCTACTTTCTTGCTTACAACAGTGGTATTGAATGGTTGTGACAGAAACCTATGACCCAGACAACATTGTCATGGAAGATTGGAATATATCAACTCATACCTATTTACCCGTAATGTAAATTGTTTTATCCTCCCTTTGTTGATATAGAAACTGAGCTTTGCAAATGAAATACAAGCCCTTCTCTGATTACAGTGCCCAATTTATTTGTGTCCTTTAATTTAATTTTAACTATAACCATATGAGATAACAGTAGTAAGAGTTCTCACAGTTCATAAAAGACATAAGCAGAATCAGACTTCTTATTTTTCTAGCTCTGAAACGTCTTATTTTATTGTTATTACTGCCTCTTTCATGATTGCTTATTAAATGTGTACTTATTCAATTTCCTTTCCCATTCATAGACATGGATATAGGTTTTCTACCAGCTGGTTATTAACAAAATTTCTGACATCATTGACAATTGAACTTGAAATATTAAGAATATCATTAAAGACCTTAAAGTGACATGGAGAAGCAAACAGGTTATGCATCTGACAAATACAAGAAATGGCCTAAAAGCATCCTTGGAGCACAACTCAATGGATCCATGTCTCAGACCAACCTGTACTGAAGAAGACTTATCATCTAGAATATTACCATCTTAAAAGATAAAAATTATCATCTCTATCTACTTTTGGGCAGCATGACTTCCAAAGACATATGAATAAGCAGTTGAAAATGGTTTTTAAGATATCAGCACACATTCTACAAGCTAAGGAACAGGAATACCTAAGTTTTCTTCTACTCTTTTCATTCAGTTCAAATCATCTCCATGAAGTTTCTATGGCCTTTGTCTCCCATCTGTGGCAGGAAATCATAGACTCTATATCTTATATGCTTCTAAGGCCCCCTTCATATCCATATAGCATGTCATACGGATGCAAGTGTTTTACACTTCTGTTTTCCCTGATCAGCTCCCAGAGGCTAATCCATCTTTTATATATCTTTATTGTACTTAGACGGCATTTCTTACCATTTATTGCTTAACAAATATATATATATATATATATATATATATA
>NW_026009340.1:0-3367 GCF_001458135.2 Marmota marmota marmota
CCCTACCATTAGCCATAGACCTAAACCTAATCATTAATCTAGCCTTAACTCTAGCTCTAGGCATAAATAAAAACCTAGCCCTAGCCCTAACAATAACCCTTAACCTAACCCAATTAATAACCTTACCCCTAGACCTAAACCTAGTCCTAATTCTAGCTTTAACCCATACATTAACTCTAACCTGAACACTTACCCTGCCTTTAACACTAAACGTACCTCTAAACCTGACCCTAATCAAAACCTAAACCTAATCTAGACCCAGCCATAATGCTAAAACTAAAACAAGCCCTAATCATAACCCTAGCTCTTTAATTACCCATAGCCCTAACCCTAGGCCTAAACCTAACACTAAACATAGAGCTAATCCGAGGCCTAAACCTAGCCGTAAGCATAACAATAACCCTAACCCTAGCCCTAACCTAACCCTAGCCCTTGCTTTACTCCTAAACCTAGCTCAAAGCTTAACCCTTACCCTAAACAAAAACATAGACATATTCCTAACTCTAAACCTAACCCTAGCCCTAATCCTAAACTTACACCTAGCCCTAAACCTAGCTCAAAACCTACCCATTACCCTAACCCTAAACCTAATATTATTGATAATCCTAGCCCGAACCCTAACTCTAAACCTAACCCTAACCGGAAAACTGACCCTAGACATAACACTAAATCTAACACTCAGCATAGCCCTAACCCTGGCTGAAATCCTAAACCTAACCATAAACCTAAACATAACCATAGCCCTAATCCTAACCCTAAACCAAAATCTAACCATAACCCTAACCCTATATCTAACCCTATCCATTACCTTAACCCTAAACCCCCTAATGATAACCTTAGCCCTAACCCTAAACATAACACTAACCCTACCATAATCCTATCATAGACATAACCCTAAATCTAACCCTCACACTAGCCCTAACCTAGCTCAAAACCTAGCCCTTACACTAAACATAACCATAAACCTAAACCTAGTTCTAAACCTAAACCTAACCATAACTCAAGACCTATTCCTCACCATAACCCTAGTTCTAACCTAAACTCATATCCTATCCATGACCCTAATGATAAGCCATACCTAATGCTAACCTAAGCCTAAATCTAACCTTATCGATAATGCTAACTCTATCAATTACCCTAAACATAACCTGAATCCTAAACCAAACCCTATCATTACCCTAACCCTAACCCTAATGCTAATTCAAGCCCTAAACCTAAATCCTAACCTAAACCAACCTTAACCTTGACCCTAACCCTAAAAATTTCACTAGCTCAAAACCTAAATCTACCCTAAACCTAACTCTTACACTAGATGTAGCCATAAACGTTATCCTAAAACTATCTTTAACCATAATCCGAGAGATGATATTAGCTCTAGTCATAATCCTAGCCCTAAACCTAAAACAAACACTAGCCCTCATCCTAGCCCTAAACCTAGCCTTAATCATAACCCTAACCCTAACCCTAGCCCTAACCCTACTTTAACCCTCACCCTACCTCTAATCCTAGCTATAACACCATCCCTTATCCTAAACATAACCCTAACCATAACTCTATTGCTAGGCCTAAGATGAACACTAACCCTAGCCATAATCCTAGACCTAATTTAATCCTTTCCCAAACCATAACCCTAATCCTAGCCATCAGAAAAATTCTAACTCTCATGCTATTACTATCATAGTTCTAACCCTATCCCTTACCATGACTCTAACCCTAGTCCTAACCCTTACCCTATATATTAGTCCTAGCCTAACCCTAGATCTAAACCTAACTCTAAATGTAATCCTAACCATAATCCTAAGCCTAACACTAGCCATACCCTAATACTAATAAAAAAACTAGCCCTAACCCTAATTCTAGGACTAAAACCAAATCAAGCAATAGACCTAACGCTAAACCTTAACATAAACCAAACCTTAAACTACACCTAGAACTAATCCTAGCCCTAATTTGAGTCCTAATCCTAATCTTAAAACTAACCCTGACCCTGACTCATATCCTCTCACCCTAGCTCTAACAACCACTCTAACCATAAACCAAACCCTAACAGTAAACCTAGCCCTAATTTGATTCCTAACCCTAAACCTAAAAGTAAACCTGACCCTGACTCCTATCCTAACAATAACCCTAGTTCTAAATTCATCCTAACCTTACACCTAACCCTAACACTAGAACTACCTTTAACCCTAACCCTAAAGCTAATGCTAATTGTAACCCTGGTTCTTACATTACCTGTTGCCCTAACCCTAGCCCTAATGCTAACACAAAAACTAGACCTAATGCTAGCCCTAAACCTAGCTTTAACCCTAACCCTAACCCTAACCCTACCCCTAACACTAGCTCTAACTCTATCCCTAAACTTAAGCAAAATCCAAACCCTAATGGTAACCCTAGACTTATCCCTAATCCTTAGGCTAATCAAAACCCTAACCCTATTTAAAGTCCTTACCCTACCCCTCATTCTAGCTCTAAACCTAACCCAAACCCTACCCCTAACTCTGACCCTAATTCTGATCATAACACCAACCCTAAGTCTAAACCTGACCCTAACCCTAGAACAAAATCTAACACTATCCCTACAAGTAATCTTACACCTAAACCTGACCCTACCACTAGCCCTAGACCTAAACCTAATCCTAAATCTAGCCTTAACTCTCACTGTAGACATAAACAAAACCTAGCCTTAGCCCTAACAATAATAACCCTTAACCTAACGAAAGACTAAACCTACCCCTAGACATAAACCTAGTCCTAATTCTGGGTTTAACTTTAACTCTAACTCTAACCTGAACACTGACCCTTTATTTAACCCTAAGCTATCTCTAAACCTGACTCTATCCAAAAAACTAAACCTAACAAGAGACCTAGCCATAACCTAAACCTACAACTAGCCCTAATCATAATCCTAGCTCTTACATTACCCATAGCCCTAACCCTACACCTTAAACTAACACAAAACCTAGAGAGAACCCTAGGCCTAAACCTAGCCCTAAGCATAACCCTAACCCTAACCTTAGCCCTAACCCTTACCCTAACCCTAGCCTTAGTCCTAAACCTTACTCAAAGCTTAAATCTTACCCTAAATATAAACTTAGACCTATCTCTAAATGTAACCCTAATCCTAGTCCTAACACTAAACTTTACCCTATTCCTAATCCTAGATCTAAAACTATCAATTACCCTAACCCTAACCCTAACCCTATTGATAACTTTAGCCATAACCCTAACCCTAACAGTAACCTGAAAACTAATCTTAGACCTAACCCTAAACCTAACACTAGCCATAGCCCTAACCCTAGCTCAAACCCGAACCTGTACCAGAAACCTAAACCTAACCATGCCTTCACCTTAACCCTAAAACTAAATC
>NW_026009341.1:0-3367 GCF_001458135.2 Marmota marmota marmota
TTTTTTTTTTTTTTTTTTTTGTGGTGCCAAGGACCAAGCCCAGGGCCTTACTCATGCTAGGCAAATGCTCAACCACTGACCTACTCCCCAATCTTCTTTTTCCTGTTTTGAGAAACCCAGTGACCCAGTGCATGTGGTGACAACAGCATGCAGAAGTGCTATTAGCTCCCTTTACCTGGGGTAATACTTATTAAAAAACAACACATTTTACTCTCTTTTCATCTAATGAAATCTTTCTCTACCCAAGTAAATTATCTTTACTTGGTCTTGTCTTGACTCTACTTCCCCAAATTTTGTCTTCTGTAGGGTATTTGGGTCATTTGCTTCTGAATCTTTTACTTTAATCCAGTTTTAAGGATTTTCTCATTTTCTTGCCATTTTTTTGTAAACACCTAAAATAATTTCAGTGCTAATTTTTTCATTCATTCAGCAAATATTTAATAAGCACTCACACAAGAACATATATCACAACTGTACCTTCTCTAAAAACATACTTTCTAATTTAAACTTGCTCACCTCTTGCCTAGAGGTATAGAGGCCTATAAATAATTTGGAAGATTTTAAGAAGTGTTTTCTAAAAATTTCTAATAAAACAAATAAAAACCCTACACAAAGGTGAGTGTGTTGGGTTGTTGTTGTTGTTGTTGTTATTATTATTATTATTGGTGTTCTTTTTTCCCCTGGCATTTAGATTCCTACTTCTGTCTTTGTAAAATCTTCAATAATCATACCAATACATGTTTTTCATCAATTTTTCTAAAGTAATTAGCCCATCCTTCACAATAATGCCAGGGCTATCAGATATTACAATGTAAATTTCCTGGTGCCCCTGAGCAGCACACAAAGCTAGAGCTTTAGTGCATAAAAAGCTCACTTCAAGGGATAAGCATCCACCCATCTACATTAATTCCTCCTCAGAAATGACAATGGTCACTCCCACTTCTCTTGGCACACAACTGCTATTCATAGTGAGAATAATTAGTTCCAAAGGCCAGGCTTATTGATGGGATGCCGGTTTTCTCTTCCCCGTGATGGCTGCCCATAGCTTGGGCAGAGAAGATAGGTGAGAAGAAAGATACCTGAATGGCTTCTTCCCGGAAGGCTTTGATGCAGTCCATGCTCTTCATAAAATATGGTGTTTCGTTAGTATCCAAAAACTGTTCAATGTGACTTATTAGCTGATGACATGCTAGAACATAAGAAAATAAATTTATTTTCATAGATGTGAGTGATGCTTGTTAGACTAAGCACCTTTGAGTGTGCCAAGAAGGATGAGGTTCATAGAGAATGCACAACAGCCAGATTTCTTTTGGAGAGACATGAGATGCAAAATTCTCATTTCAAAAATCTACATATGAGAAATGTGGTTTTGTCAAAAATAAACTAATTTCTGTTCCTTTTGAAATGTCAAACATTAGGTTGGGGTAGTTATTTTAATCATATTGTTGTTGCTTTTTATCTTCCCCCCAAAATTTAGGGGCCATTTGGACAATTCAAAACTACCTTTCCTAAATATTCATAGAAAACAAGTTGTCAAGTTCCTCCCCTAATGCCACTCAGGATAACTATCAAGCAGTGCCAGGCAGTGAAAAGTCATGAGACAGAAACACCCATCTTTTGTCAATCCCAGATTAAATTACAAAGAACAGTCCCAGTACCATAACATCCTGTTAGAATGAGAACCTATTACTATTATCTTATGCCTTAGCTGGGCCTGAATATCCTCCCTGTTGCTCAGCACTCCACAAGCTATGAATACTTAATAAACAATATCTATCAGTAAGCAATGTCATAAATGCTACAGAAAGAGGAAATACATCAATGTCATCATTTCTAAGGGGGATTGCAACTTGAGCCTGCCTCATAAAGAAACAAAAATTGTTAAGTGTGGAGGGGAAAAAGCAGTGGAAAATAGAAATGTGGAGGTCATCTCAGGGAACTAAATTTGCTAGTACATCAAAATTGGCCCTTAAGATTTATGTTGAATACCAAACCAAGGAGATAACAAACACTCATGGCCTAAAGGCTCACTCTCCCTTGTCTCCTGAAACCATTTACTCGCCAGCTACTTCACAATTTATGCTGAATGGTCAAGATATTCTAATACTGCCATATCTTTTTCAAATCACAGTCTCATTTGAGCATTTTAGTAGTTAAAAATGTGGATGAGCATATTACTAAAGCAAACTACTTTCAAGATTCACCTGAAAAGACGCAAGGCCTCTAACTCTGAATCAGTGACCTGAACACTGTTCAATGCCTTGTGACAGACAGGAAATCGGTGCCATCTACTTATTTCCTGAGGACCTTTTAACATTTGGAGAGGATTAAGAAACTGGACGAAACATTTTCGAATATAGCAATTTTGCTGCAAGGGAAAAATATCCCCAGTAACCACTTCATCTCTTCTACCAACTAGGAGATTATGATCTCCATTATAATAAAGCCTCTAACAAATTTGAGAGATTAAAGAAACACTGTACTGCAATTTCAGAAATCTTTACCAATGTCTCCTCTAGCAGTGAATTAATATCCAACTACAATTCAAAGGAGAGGAAAAAAATGTTCAAATAGTGTTTTTAAATAAGGTAAATAATACAACTCTGATTAGTCAGCAGAGCAGAATACCATCAATAAGGAGCTCAAAGCAAATAGAAGCTATTTACCCTTTTCCATCTTAGAAAGAAAAATACAGAAATGTTCAAGATTCTGAATTATCTTCTCAGATAGATTAATATAAAGTTAACTTCGAGTTATATCTAGGTACAAATAGGCACCTTGTGGGCCAAGAGACTCCAAGTCTCCCATTTCTTTTTAAACGAGAATGAAGAATTTTAGGAAGATTTAATGAAAATATTTCCCTTTATAGGCTGAGCACAGTGGTGTACATCTACAATCCCAGCAGTGTGAGAGGCTGAGGCAGGAAGGCCTCAAGTTCAAGGCCAGCCTGGGCAACTCAATGAGAACCTATCTCAAAATTTAAAAAATAAAAAGGGATAGGGATGTAGCTTGGTGATAAGAGTATCCCTGGGTTCAAACCTCAGTACTAAAAAACAAACAAAAACCAAACAACAAAACATTTGCTTGACTTAGTGATCGTTTTCATTAGCTTATCCTAGTAAATATTTATTGTGTAACTGCTGGGTTGCTCGCAACTAAAACACTCAGGGGTCAGTCACTCCAGGGGAACTGGGCTAACTGGGCCACGTGAAATAACCACACAAGAGACAGAAATACCTTTTTCTTTGGGGGGGGCTGTGACGGCTCCTCTGACCTTAAGGGTCCGGGGGGAGAGGGAGAGAGAGAGAGAGAGAGAGAGATAGAGAGAGAGAGAGAGAGAGAGAGAGTGTGTGTGTGTGTGTGTGTG
>NW_026009342.1:0-3366 GCF_001458135.2 Marmota marmota marmota
TCTCTCTCTCTCTCTCTCTCTCTCTCTCTCTCTATATATATATATATATATATATATAGAGAGAGAGAGAGAGAGAGAGAGAGAGAGAGATACAGACACACAAACACACACAAATATATGCACACACATATACATACACGCATATATAAACTCATGAATTTATATGGTTACATACACATACATATTAGTTTGCAGTTTTTAAAATTTTAAATAAATGGTACCAAACTGTATACATATTTTTTATTTGAATTCTTTTACTTAATGTAATTATTTTAAAATTCATCCATGTCATTGTGTTCACCTACAGTTACTTTCTTTTTATTATTACATAGTATTGTATTGTATAATCTACCACAATTTCTTTACCCATTAACCTTATTCACCTGTTGATGAATATTAGGGTTGCACCAGTTTGGAGCTGTTACAAATAAGGTTACTATGAACACATGGGTGTAGGTCTTCATAGGCACATTTGCTTTCATTTTTCTTAAATAAAAATACCTAGAGTGTGATGGCTTTTTTCTATCATTGGAATATACTATACACTTTTTACCAAAACTATTTTTCAAGTGATCAGACCATTTTACATTCCTAGTAGAAGTTTATGAAAACTCCAACTTTTCCACACCCTTACCAACACTTGGTATAGTCAGTCTTTTTAATTTAGCCATTATTATGGGAGTACAGTGGTAGTTTATTATGATTTTAATTTTCCTATTAATAATGTTGAACATTTTTTCATGTTTCTTTTTGACACAAATTTAGCTTTACTGGTAAAAATTCTGTTGAACTTTTCCTACCCATTTTTTTAATTGGTTCCTACTTTATTGACTTTTGAAACCTCCTAATATATTCTAGATACAAGCCTTCATCATATCTTTTGAAAGCAGAATATCATAATTTTGATGAAGTCAATTGTTTCTATTTTGTGTGGATTGTGCTTTTAGTGTTATGTCTAGACAATTTTGCTTAACCCAAGGTTACAAAGATTTTTTCCTATGTTTTCTCTAGAAGTTTTACTGTTTTAGGCATTATATTTAGATCTGTGATTTTTTTGTGTATGATGTGAGTATGGTTTGAAATCTATTTTTTGGCATATTGGGTTGCTGTAGTTTAGATTTGGAATGTCCCCCAAAACCCAGGTGGTAAAGGCTTGATCTCCAGTGTGGAGCGATGGAGAGGTGGCATCTAGTGGGGGGTTTTAAGCACTGGGAACAAGCCCTTCAAGGGGATAGGTGGAACCCTGTGCTTTCATCTGCCTCTATCACTTCCCCACTGCCATGAGATGAGTGTGCTTCCTCTGGCACACACTCCCAACATGATACATTGTGCCTAGGTCCAAAAGCAATGGAACCAATTAATTATGGACAGAACCTCCAAAACTGCAAGCCAAAAATAAACCTTTCCTCTTGATAAGTTGATTTAACTGAAAGTTGGTTAACACAGGAGTATTCCATTGTCGAAAAATTGTTTTTTGAAAAAAATTTATTCACTCCATTGTCTTTGCACCTTTTCAAAATTTTCTCTATTTGATTCCAGCAGTGTATTGATCCATTTTTACACCAGTATTTCACTGTCTTGGTAACTGTAGTCTTAAAATAAATCTTGGAATTAGGGAAAGTTGGTACTTTAATTCTGTTTGTTTCAAAGTATTCTTAACTATTCTAT
This sequence comes from Marmota marmota marmota, assembly GCF_001458135.2. Classification (NCBI taxonomy): domain Eukaryota; kingdom Metazoa; phylum Chordata; class Mammalia; order Rodentia; family Sciuridae; genus Marmota; species Marmota marmota. The sequence continues at coordinate 1,669 of NW_026009342.1, forward strand.
GTCATTTGCATTTCTATATGCATTTTAGCATAAGCTTTCAATTAAACAAACCTCCTGATATTGATTGGGAATATATTGAATATATAGGTCAATTGGGCAAGAATTGACACCCTAACAATACTGAGTCTCTGATCTAGAACACAGTATAAATCTATATTTAAATGGGTCTTTTTAAATATCTCCAAACAATGTTTTTTAGTTTTGGTGTACAAGTCTTGCACATATTTTGGCAATGTTATCTCTATGTTGTTCATATATTCAATGTTATTATAAATGGCATTATTTTAATTATTTCAACTTTTAATTTTTTCTTAGTGGCCAATTTTATTCATATATTGATTTCATATTCTGTCACCTTGTTTAACTAACTTGCTAGTTCTAGTAGGTATTTTTATAGAGGAGAAAAAGAAATACCTTAGAGGAGAAAACATTGACGTAGTATCATATTGAAGATTTTTCATAGATATCCTTTATCAAGTTAAAAAAGATAACTTCTATCTCCAGTGTGATGAAAACTTCTTTTCTAAACCATGAATAAATTTTAGATTTTGTCTAATATTTCTGCATTATTTGAAATGATCATATATGGTTTTTCTTTTTTAGTCTGTAAGTATTATGGATTAGATTGATTGATTTTGAATGTAAAATTTATTTTGCATTCTTAGGATAAACCACAATTGGTCTGAAAATATAGTCACCCTCTTGGATTCAAGGGAATTTGTTTTCATGACCCCCCAAAATCTTCAAATGCTCAAATCCTTTGTATAAAATGGCATATAATTTGCATATAACCTGTACAATCCTCCCATAAACTTTTAAATCATCTTTAGGTTACTTATAATGCCTAATACAATGTAAATGCCTTGTAAGTAGCTTTAAACTACATTGTTTAGGGAATAATGACAAAGTCTACAGGTGTTCAGTACAGATACAATATTTTCCCAAATATCTTTGATCTCTGGTCAAATCTACAAATACAGAATTCAGGGTATGGAGGGTTGATTATGTGATCTTTTAAGTTTATTAGTATATTATATATGCCAATATTTTTGTTAGGAAAATTTTAAACTTATATTCATATATTGATCCGTAGTTTTATGCATCAGCAAAGTGATGTTGTTCTCATAGATTGAGTCAGAAAGGAGTTTCTCCTCTCAAATTTTATGGAACAGTTTGTGTAGAATTGGTATTACTTTTTGGTTAAATGTTTGGCAGAATTTGAAGTAATCTGGGCCTGAGATTTCCATTATGGAAATTGGTTAAATTGCAAAGTCAATTTCTTTAATATATATAGGGTTCTCAGTATATCTATTTATTCTTATGTGAAATTTGCTAATTTTTGTTTTTTGAACAATTTTCCCATTTCATACAAGTTACCAAATACATTGCACAGAGTTGTTTGAAATACTGCATTATAATCTTTTTCCTATTTATGGATTTAAGGTATTGACAACTCTCTGATTTGGGAAATGGTAATGCCCTGGCTTTCTTGACAAATCTGCCTAGAGATTCATCAATTATATTAACCTTCTTCATGAACCAAGTTTTGATGAGTTTCTCTAGTCTGTTATCTATTTCATTGACATTTATCATTTTATTTCAACTCTTTACTTTGAGATTAAGTTTTTTTCTTTTTTTCTAGATTTTTTGAGTATAAACCGTGGTCATCATATTAAGTTCTTTCTTGTTTTTTTTTTT
>NW_026009343.1:0-4801 GCF_001458135.2 Marmota marmota marmota
ATGGATCTGAGAATGAGGAAGGAGATGCAAAAGAATAATCGAAAAGGGGTTTGGGATTTTCCCTAGCAAGGAAAACTTGAGCAATAGAACAGGTAGAGCAGAGGGGAAGTTGGGAGTGAATATATTAAAAAGCCTGTAAGGGACTTTAATTCTTAGTAACTTTGTTTTTAGTGATGACAAAGCAACTTTAAAGGCCATTTTCATCAGATTTTGGATAGGGGTCCGAGGGTTCTCCTCAGCTAGTTTGAGCTTTGGGTTAGCTGGTAAGAGGACCTAGTGGGACCCAGTGTGGGCACTGACAGGAGAAGAGAGGAGTGAGTGAGTGGAGGGATAACTTCAGTACCTTCTACCTCAGCAAGGGGGCTACGGTTTGAGGAAGGGTGGTAGTTTGGGTTTTGGATCTAGTAATGGGAGGGGAGAAAGCAGGTTATTGAGGCAGGGGAGATGGTGGAGGGGCTGGGGCAGAAGGTTGAGGGTGAGGACCTATTGGAGCCAGGTTATAGGGTGCAGATTCATCAGCAAGGTCAAAAGTAGTGGATGAGTCTGGAGGAGGAGAAGATTGGGGATTGGTGGTTGTAGTGGTTAGTTTGCACGCGAAAAAAATCTGTAGAGGTTTGCAAGAGATGCAGAGAGCAGGATTGAATTGGAGCAAGAAGAAAGCTTGGAAATAGTGATCTCTACCCATTTTTTTCAAATGCTCACAGTAATTGTAGAGATCCCTTAGAATGGAGGGATCCAGGGACCCAAAAGAGGGCCAACTTCTTTGGTTGTCTAAGGGATAAGTGGGCCAGGCCTGAATGATATATTTGATCAATTTTGGGGGGGTTTGATGTCTGGTGTCAAGGAGAGGGTTTGAGGTTATCCAGGAGGCATTGTAGGGGAGAGTCAACAGGCAGAGAGGACCCATTACCCATGTGGCAAACACAGTATAAGGAGGTGGGAAGAGGAAGCAAACACAGTATATGGTAGAAGGAAGGAGACACAAACATAAGGGGAGAGGGAAGGAGATGCAAAGATAGTATAAGAGAGAAGGAGGAAACTGATTTATTGGCAAAAGGGGCATCCCTGCTAGAGTCAAAAATCAGGAGTGCCTAGTGGCAGGTTCAAGCTGCAGAGATTGGTCATCAATGAATCCTTACACTCAAGGAGGCTTTCATCCTGGTTGGAGCTGGGCCATGGGACACCTTGGCCAAGGCTTTTCAGGACCTCTCCTGGAGAGGCAGAGACTCCCAGGGCCCTAAAGAGGGGAGAGAGAGAAGCAGGAGAAGAGAGGAAGGGGAGGGTAAGCCTCCATCTAATGGCTAAGTCTTAAAGGTGCGAGGACTAGGACTTTATGAGAGCCACCAAAACCGTGAAGGTCTGGGTGGGGTGTGATGTACAGTTGTCTGTTATGTGTTCTGGGAGGTTACACAGTCCTTTGAGGGAGACCTACAAAGCCTATGCTGGTAGACCACCAGCTGGGAAGGGGAAGGGAAATAATTTTGAACACAAGAGTCAAATCTGCCTGAGGAAGGAGTCCCTGAGGGCCACCATGGCCTTAAAGACTGTGGTGGGGTGTTTTCCTCCCCACAGGTGGGTGAAGAGTTTTGCCAGACAATCAATGGTCAAATCCTCCTGATACCAAAATTGGGTTTAGGACTCCAGGAAGGGGAAACTCACCAATCAAAGGCCTGTGGTGGATGGAGTTCTGCTGGTCGAGAAAATGGGTTCAGGCCATCCAGTGAGTGGCATTGCTGAAGGAAGAGGGACCCAAAAGTGGGTTTTAACCCTCTTCCTGGTTTTTGGCACCAATGAAAGGAAAGTGACCACAACACTTGGAGCGACCAAGAGATCTTTATTGCAGCAGTGCAACAGAGGAGAAAAGAGAGAAAGAGAAGTGGGGGGGCCTGGCAAGGGAAGGCTTTTATAGACCTTCTGCTGTGCTGCCTAAATCTAACAGGGTCTCTGGGTTTGCAAGCATTCAGCCTTGAGTGGGGGCTTGAAGCAAAGAGGTGATAAAGAACCAGACAGAGGATTTGAGTGGTCAGGTCATCCTGCAGCTAACTTTGTTTGGCATACCCTGCAGACAACTTATTCAGCCTGTCCTGCACCTCACACTTAGGAGAACAACATCTGAGTGCTGCATATAGCTATTGAAATGGATTTCAATGGGATCTTCCTCTCTGGGTTCTACCACATTATTTGTTTTTATTGTATTGGGGATGAAACCCTGGGGAGCTTAACCACCTAGCCCCATCCCCAGACCTTTTTTGTATTTGATTTAGAGTAGGGCCTCACCGAATTGCTTATGACCTTGCTAAGTTGCTGATGCCAGCTTTGAACTTGGAATTTCTGCATCAGACTCCATGTGACAAGACTCCAGGCTCAAGCACTTTCTTCTTCACACTCAAGACACATTAGTTTGTGCATCCACATACTCCTGTCATCTTTGTCCTCTTTCCAGAATCAACACCAATCTGGTGGAGCAAGCTTTTCTTAAATGTCCTGCCTTTCCTTAAACTCCTAGGGTCCCTTGACTGTCCTCCTATTCATAAGGGTTTTCTCCTGGTGAACTGAGTCTCAGAGAACCTCAAACACCTTGATGAGAACTGTGGAACTGCTCCAATTCTGGGCTCTGGGGACACGGATCATTATCCCTACCCTCATGGAATTCAGATGACACCCTTGGAGAGGCAATGACAGGCACTAGAGACCAAACACAGCAAGGGGGCTGCCATGGCCCTGGAGGCTCCCAAAGCAAGCTGTGGAATGAGTTGTTTCCACTTTGGGTTTTATATTGAGCAAGATAAAAATCACTGGAAAATTTCATGTTCTAGGGTGACATGGTCTGTCTTCTTTTTTCCATGGTATTGAAGATTAGTTGATTCTAGCCACTTGTTGACCATAGTCCTAATTGCTGATCTACTTTTTAAAATTTTTCATTTGCTTTCATTAGTTATATATGACAGTAGAATGCATTGATGCACTTTTGAAAGATCATATATAAATTGTTTTTTGTTGTTGTTTTTAAAAGGCCCCTTGGCCTGCTGGTTCAGTAGTAAACTAGTGAGGCCTGGGGAGTGCGAGGAGGCGGTTCCCAACCATGCTGGAGGCGGGATGGAGCCAGGCCTACCTTGGGCTCAAGCTCTGTCCAGAAGCCGGTCCCCAGGGATGGCCCAGTTTCTATCTGCCACCACCTGAGGCCCCATAGATCCTTTGGCTTGACCAAGGACTGCCTCCACTCATCAGCAAAGATCCTTGGGAGCTCAGATCTCCCAGGATGACATGAGGTGATAGCCTGGGCAAATGGTAGTCACAGGTCCATCCTACCTCGGGCTGACCCCTGCCAGAGCTCAGACTCAGCCCAGGAAGGACTCATCCCACTGTCAGATGCCCCCCAGAGCTCAGGCTCTGCCCCACAGTGACTCCGCCAACTGAAAGACACCTGCCAGAGTTCAACCCCAGCCCAGGCCAGCCTCGCTGACAGGCATGGGAGCCTGGTCCAAGGTAGGCCTGGCTCCATCCCGCCACCAGTCAACCCCCAGCAGAGTTCAAGCCACATCCAGGACCGACTCTGCCCACAGGCGAACACCTTCCAGAGCTCAGACTCCTGCCTGATCAGCCAAGGCCAGCTGCGCGGGATCCTGAGCAAGGGTAAGCCAAGTTCCATCCCGCCACCTGTAGACCCCTGCGGAGGTCAGGCCCAGGCCTCATCTGCCCAGCTGAACTGCACTTGAACCTGTTCTCAGGGTAAGCCTGTTGCCATCCCACCACTGGCTGAATGCCACCAGAGCTCAGGCTCTGCCCTGATCAGCCTATTTCACCCACGTGGGAGACCTTACCTAGGATAGCCTTGGTCCTTCCAGCCACTGGCTGACTTCGGCCTGTGATGAGACTACACCCAAGCACAGGATAGCCATAAGTCCATCCAACTACTGTGGGCCAGGCTCCTATGCCTGTCAGGAAGGCTGATCTGACTGAGGCTGAACTTCAGTGACTGTCTGTCAGTGGTCGGAGACAGTCATGGGCTGAGCCTGAGCTCTGGTGCCAGTCTCATGGTGACTGGGTGCACTTGGGCTACCCTGGGCTTGGACTTCATCTCCTGCCAGGTCATAGAGTTGGATCTGGGCAGAGCTCGAGCTCTGGCGAGGTTCTGCATGTGGCAGGATAACACTGGGGGCCCACCTTGCCTGGCCTCCCAAGCAGTTCAGCAAGGACAATCTTGGCTGAGTTTGAGCTCCGCCTGTTGATCGGAGGCAGTCCTGCGTTTGGCCCGAGCTCTGCTTGGGGCCTGCTTGTGGCAGTTGGTATTAGGCCTACCTTGGGCCAGGCTCCTGTGCCTGTCAGTAAGGCTGATATGGGCTGGGGCTGAAGTTCTGCAACTGTCAGTGGGTAGAGTCAGTCATGGGCAGAGCCTGAATTTGGTTGCCAGTTTCTTGATGACTTGTAAGGACATGGGCTACCCTGGACTCGGGCTTCATCCTGCCAGGTCGTTGAGTTGGATGTGGGCAGAGCTAGAGCTCTGGTGGGGTTCTTCAGGTGGCGGGATGGAACAGGGCCTCCCCTTGCCTGGGTAGTGAGGCCAATCTGTGCCTTGTATAAACTCTGGCAGGGTTCTGCCTGTGGGCGGAGTCAGTCCTGAGCCAAGCCTGAGCTCAGGTGGTGGTCTGGTGGTGGCCATATGTTCCCAGGGCTACCCTCTTCCCGGGTTTCTGTGCACATCTTCAAGGCTTATCTGGTGGTACCTGAGTTACAGCAGGGGTCTGCTGGTGGTGGGAAGGCCTGGGACCTACTCTGGGCTTCAGCTACCACTCAGGTCCTC
>NW_026009343.1:10879-36633 GCF_001458135.2 Marmota marmota marmota
ATGGTCACTAATGGTAGCTTTCACACAGAAACTGGGAATTCCTTAATGCAGGGATCTTGTATCAATTATCTTTGTAATTCCTGAAGTGTCTGTGAAGGTGTTTGTACATTAAGGCCACTCAATAACTTCTTGGTGAGTACAAGAAGGGTCCTTCACTCCAAACCTAGAAATATGGAGAGGATACACTATATATAAAGTTCCTTAAGGATAAATGGCAGCAGCTAGCATAGAACATATTTTAAGGTAGGAGATATTTTTGTATTCATTATATATAAAAGAATGCATATGACCTTGTTCCTTTTCCTTGTAATATCAAACATCAAAGAAAGACTGCTCTGTCTCTTCAGGGATGATAATGAACAGATTATTACCTAAAATAGTTATCACTGTCCATCAAGAGGACCCTGGAAATTTCAGAGTCCAGAGGAGATGTTCCAAGGTCCTGCTCTAAGATTTCAAGATTATATTTGAAATCTCTTGGTTATAGAGCCATAGACTGAAGGATCTGAAGTTTCTAGAATCCTGGTTCTAGTAACCCAAGACCCCAGACACTTACCTGGGAACTGGGTAGTTCAGTTGAATGTTCAATGATGCAACTGTTTGAAGGCCAGGGATGTCTCCCTTCTCCTGTGACTCTCTAGTAATTAAACAGTTGTGTCTCCCAGTATGTGGACTCTCTCCTGCCTTGACACCTCACAGCATCTGGCACATATGAGTGGCTCAGAAAATCTCAGCAGGTGAAACCATGAATGACATTTTGTTCTTGCAGTTTTCTTGATTTCTGACCAATTTAAAATTAAAACAAAAAAGTTTTAAGTAAGTAAATTTGTGAGTTGCATTGAGATTCTGGAAAAAAAATATAGATTTGTTAGTAGTGATGTATTAAGTGATTTGTTATGACTGTTCTGTATCATTTCCCATGGCTCCCATCCCATTCCCCTCATTAGTTTTGCTTTTTCAATGCTAGAATTTCTTTCTCCTTTTTTTTCCCCCTCCTGAGCAAGTGGAAGAACCTTAAGTTTGTTACATGACTTTGGAATGATTTCAGACTGCAGACTTCAGCTGATGATCCCCCAAATGAATCATCTTTCCCTTATTACTTGATGATGAATATGAGTGTTTATAAACTGGGGGTTGGGAAAGGAGACAAGAAACAGGAATGGAAAACATACAAAGCCCTGGATGTACTAATGCAGTCTGAACACATTTATTCAGGGGGGAGGCAGGGGCAGTGTGAGAGGTCATTCTCTACTAAGTATCTAAGTGCAGAGCTCTTTGTCCTCAAAGAACAGCATTATTACCCTATGTAGTGGAAACAAACAACAAAAATCATTTTGGTGTGATGCAAAGTACCTACATTTAAATCCCAGCTGTCATTTAAGTCTGTGTGACCTTTGACCACTTACTTGTAAGAACTTTTTGTTTTTCTAATTTATCAAATGAGAATGATAATACAGACCTCCTTGCAATATTGTCAGAGAGGTCAGCAGGAATCATGAATGCAAAGCACATGGTCAAGTCAGTGATTTCAGTCCTCATTGCCATCAATGGCCCTAAGTGAGGGCCTTAAACCCTGCTCCTTGACCCTGCCTCAGTAATTCTAAGGAAAATCCTGACTGACTTCACATGGAACCCAAGATTATCAGCACATCTTCTCTCTGAATCCTTCTTTCTTTAATTTCTATTGGAAGACTCTCTGCTCCAGTATTCCTCTGCATGCCCATTTTTCCATGTTTGTCTGCAGAGTTAATATAAAAATTTAAATCTTGGTTCTCTTTCTCTTTTACAGGGACTCTATAATGGAGATGATTTTGGTTGGTGTTACCCAAGATGTCTTTAAATTATTCAAAGGAGGGAAAGATAGGCTTCCTTGAGGATGTCCCCAGGGTCAGGACTCTCTCAACAGAGACCATACAATCAGTGAGCCAGGGCTGATATAGGGCCAGGTGCTGGGCAAGATGTCAGGGCCCCAGATCATCTCTTTATGCTAGAGACAATTTTTCCAGCCTGAGATTCTTTACTATGAACCTGAAACATCTATTTCCTTTCCTTCAGATTACACTGATATTGGCTTTTCAACCTGATGCTGAACTTTGCACATTTTAGGGCTCATCAGTTTCCAGAGAGTATTTTCCAATGCAAATGCTGAGGCCCAAGTCCCAGATTATGATTCAGCATCAGAGATTTGGGGAATCAGCACATGACCCTATGATGATAATTATTATTTTTTTTTATTCAGTAAACATGTGCTGTACATTTTCTATGTGCCAGGCTCTCCTCTAGGAACTGGGAATGCATTGGTAAAAAGGGAAGAAAAGTTGCTGCTCTTACAGGGTTTACATCTGTCAGAGGGAAAAAGACAAAAAGGAACTACTGAATAAAGTACACAGCAGATAGAAGTAGTAAGTGCAATGTAGAAAAATAAAATAGAGAAAAGGGCTAACAAGTTTATCACATGACCTGTTTCCAAGAACTTCTTCATTATCCTAAATCCTAAGTGTATCTTTTCTTTATATATATATTTTTTCTGGTCACATTACCTGGTCCTTACCCCAGTTGCTCCCCTTGCTGAACAATTTAGCGACATGATTTCTAACCCAGGACAGGACCCTCACTCTAGTTTCATCAGTTTGGGCAGAAGGACTTGACTCCTCACAAGACCTCCCATAGCCCAGTCCTTACATGACTTGTCCCAATTTATCAATCAGCTGAGAGGAAACTCTGGGGAGGACAGGGAGAGAAAGAAAAAGAAAAAGTTTAAAAAGGTAGTTGCAAAGAGTACTGTGGAAACTAAGTTCCTTTCTGAATTCTGACCCTGGTCTGATAGATTGAGGCTGGGAGCCAGAGGAGTATTTGAACCTTAGATGGGATGGTCACATGTCACATTAAAAATATCTTCATCGTCTGGCAACATCTCCTTGTCTAGAAGCCCTGGGAAGTACTTGCTTCAGTCATGGGTAAAGATTTATGCTTGCTTCCATGTTGCCTTAGAAATAGATTAATTGCTTAGCTCTGAGGCTTTCAGTCAGCAAAAATTACATAGAAGGGAATTCCAAGTCCTGATGAAGGTGAGTCAGGGAGTTCCTTGGAATAACCCCACTGCCAATCAATAGAATGGGATGAGGCCATCCATTGTGAGGGCTGGTGAGGACACCAGCATATTCCTTTCTCCTGAGTCAGGTTCTCCTTGGTAGTTAAAACTGGCCCTGGTTTCCTGTGGGGAGTAGGCACTCTGCTGCCTCACTCCTCTTCAAGCCCCTTTGCAACTGAGCTGCTTCCTTATCCTTTACAAAGCAGTTTGATAAAGACCTGTCTGTAGGCATGTGTTTCTCTTCCTTGTCCCCTTTTACCCCAGCCCCCACACCCGAGGTCCTGGAAGCAGAGGTGATGTGAGATCAGAGCTGAGTTTTACATGAGCTGGTGGTTGAATGTAGGGTTGTGGTCATTCTATCCACTACTTTGCTTGCCATTCTCTGTGTTCCTCAGTGACTCTGTTGCCATATCCCTAATTGCCTATAGCCCTTCATTATACACACACACACACACACACACGTATACTTTGTGGTCACTGTTGCTATGCTAAATAAGCTAATTTAGATGGAATCATTGTTCCTGCATATTTTGGTCACTTGAGCCCACAATAGAACTAATGTGTATTTTGGAATGACCATGGAAAGTATGACACTGACACAGAGAAGGAAGATTTTATGGCTGGTAATGCAGATTTCAAAGCCTGTGTCTTACAGACAACCAGACCTGGACCTGGTTATCTTCCTTTCTGTTGGGGACAGCCTGCAGGTTGTAAAGCAGGCTATGTATACAGATAGAAAGAGCTGTTCTTGAAGTACCAGATGCCCAGTTGCTAATATATCTGGAGATCTGGGTTGCTGAAAATTAGGAGAAAATGTGCTCTCATCAAAACATGTTTTTAAAACCTGTACTTAATGTGTGGAAATATTGCATTACAGTGGAATTTTTTTTTTCTCTTGAGAACAAATACCATTGAGCTTTGATTGCAGGCAAATGTAGAGATTTCTCTGTTTCCAAGTTTAGAGCCGTAGGGTGTGATTTCTTGAAATATTAGTGTAAGTGTACTTCAAAATTTAAGACCATCACCATGCCTTGTGTTGGTAGGAGTTTTTCAGAGCCTCAGTTTCAATGCATGAATCTTAATAAAGTGATTTTCTCAATGAAAAATGTCCTTGAAGACAAACATACTAACAAAAATTTAAAAGAAAAATCTGCTTTAGCAACAAGGAGGTGATTTTTTAATGCTTCAAAAGTTTTGTTTTTCTTTCTTGTTGCCCATTAGTATGAATAAATGTGTGCTTAATAAAGGCAGGCTTACAATTGAACTTTTCATTTCCAGGAAGTCAGTCATGGGTCTTGCTCAGTGAATGGAACTACATGTAGAAAATTCACAAAAAGAGAAACCAAACTGTAAATTTCACAAAGGGTTGCCTAATCACTGATGGAGTCAGATTAATGATGATACACCAGAGATATTGTGATGGTTAAACATACAGAAATTTTTGTTAAAGGTATTAATCATGCTTTGGATTTGGGTCTAATGATGTGATTTTTTTTCTGCCTTCCCTGCCACCATATTCTTTTTACCAATAGGTCAGGATAGTTGGACATCTCCCTGTACAACATGCCTTGGTGAAGCCTCTCATCCATGTTTCCAATGGGATTTCATCTGTTAACTCTGATGGCTTTCTTATTTTCCCAGATGGACCATATAACTGCTGAGACTGAAATGGAAGGAGAAGGAAATGATACAAGCTAGTGTACTGGCTCATATTACTGCAAGAAAAGGGTGATTTTTGCCTATTTGGAAGCCCCAAGACCCTTCTTTCAGAGACAAGATTGCTAGAGCTACTGGGTATTTTGAGGACATTGTCAACATGTTTTGGGAGTCTCTATCATTGCCTACCAGTTTGTGTTCTTTATCAAACTCATCACATCCCAAGAAAAAGAAATAACCATAAAGAAAAACAACGGAAAGACTACCAAGATGACTGTGAGGATCTGGAATGAGACTATGTTCAACCTGACTTTGGCCCTGGGATTTTCTGCTCCCAAGGTTCTGCTTTCAGTTATTGAATTATGTGGCCATAACTTCACTGCAGGAGACCTGGGGCCCAGCACCATCGTGGGAAGTGCTGCCTTCAGCATGTTCATCATCATTGCACTTTGTGTTTAGGTGGTTCCTGATGGAGAGACGAGGAAGATTCAGCATCTGCATGTGTTCTTTGTGATGGCAGCCTGGAGCATCTTCACCTACACTTGTCATTTCTCCTGGTGTTGTGGAGGTCTGGGACTGAACGATAGGAAAGATTCAGCCATCACCCGAGTATTTTAGAATCCCAAGAACATCCCAATGAAATTATCAATTGTCAGATTCTTTTAACAATATGTCTTCAAAGTTTTTGCTTTAACATCTGAAAAAGGTTCATGTTTTCATTTCAGATCATTAAGTGTTGCGGGTGAGACAACTTGCCCATCTGCCATGACCTCTTAGGAAGTTGTTGTTCTGTTCAAGTACTGTACCTACACTTACTCTAAATTCGAGTAGACTGTGTTTTAGTGTATTTATAAATGATGGATTCAGTTTCTGAAATTAAACTTTTTATTTGCAATTTCCAAAAAAAAATTAAATTACTTAGAGCTCAATAATATCATTTGGGAAGATAATTGGAAAAAAATGAGCATTTACTATGATATATTTAAAACAGAGAGTTGAGAAAACTATGTAAGTTGGAAAATTTACATGACATAGTGCTTAGCAAATCAGTTTACTACAGGCTTCCTATAACAGAATAATGTATTAAACAACGGGTCTATCCAAAATTAATTTTAACAAGTGTTACATTTTCAGGTATGGTTTTAACTTCATTAACTCTAAGAGATGTAATATGCAAGGCATCTATCTCAACAAATAGAGCTTTCTTACACTGAATATTTATATACTTTTTGAACAAAAGACTAAAAGGATTTCAGTGTAAATCCTATCAAATTATTATAATATTATTATCATTATCATTATATTCCATGGGAAAGAAGTACTGTTTTGGCTGTTTATATACCAGTGTTCATCTCTTGCTGCACAGAATTCTGAAAAACAAATACATAGCTATATGATATGGCATATAGCTTTATAATATGGTACAATAAAACCACCAGATACAAATAAAGTCAAATTTGAAGTGATTAGAACAGAAGAACAATTGTGAATTGGGAAAAATCAGGAATAATGAAAAATACTATAGAAATTGTCATTAGGCAAGAAAAGCTATTAGTACATAGTGCCTTGAATCTAGCATATTCAGGATTTATTTTATAGTAATAAGAGTTTCATTTAGACTATTAAAACGATAGGCATATGATATTTTATACTGGAATAGAACTTTCCTAGGTAATGTGCTAATGTAGGAAATTTGTTTGAAATAAATTTAGCATTTCAATGGATTTCTGCTTTAGTGAATTATCTTTCAGACAAGAATATTTATCTCTTTTTGAGCTAAAACACATGTAGTATCATCTGAAAACCTAAAATATAACCACAAGATGTTTTTGTAAATGCCTATGCTTTCTGAATGCATAACTATTATAAAAATAAGATAGGGTAGGAGCCAAAAACATTTATGAGTTATATAAAAAAATGTTATAATTTAATATTGCCTGGAGACCAAGTTGATTATGTGCAGAAAGGTTCTTTACCATGTCAACCAGATTTCCATTTTTGCTGTTGTAATCTCATTTTCCTAGTGCTAATTACAGTTTGAGGTTATAAGATAGTTTCATAAAAGAAACCATCTTAGCCAATGAAGAAATTTCTTAGTGTAGGCACATTGAAGTGAATCCTGGTCTACTTTCTGAGTCAACATTCAAGGCCATCACACAGCGTTGATTGCTTCCCTAGTTCCGGGCTTGAATTTAAAAATCAATATCAATTCCTACTTAATAAGCTACTGATGAATGACTACCACTGGGCTAATATTATAAGGGAAATCAAAAGAAATATGTTGCTCATACTTAAAGTGGGAGATATATTTTGTAAGTATAAAAATCACTATGAAGATATTGTGCAGTGGGTATAGGAAGCCTTAATCTTGGACAAAATATCTGCATTTATTTTTGGAGGACAGACAGCATAACTGGAAAGAAAGATGGGATGTGCATTTTAAGAAGGTGTCATATCTTGGAGCATGGACAATGTCAATGAAGAAGATCATTATCAAAATCAATGACTTAGCCACAATTCATTTCTTTTTGTGCAGTTTTAAGTCATTATGAATGTGTTTAAATCAATCTGACATGTACCTTAAAGGGTCTTTGTTTGTAGAACCCTATTGGGGTATAATAGGTAAAATATTAGACAACCAAAAACTTTCTCAAGTGCTTTCTTTTTAAATTTTTTTTTGGTGCTGGGGATTGAACCCAGGGGTGCTTAACCACTGAGCCACATCCCAAGACCTTTTTAATATTTTATTTAGAGACAAGGTCTCACTAAGTTGCTTAGGGCCTTGTTAAATTGCTGAGGCTGGCTTTGAACTCACTATCCTCTTGCCTTAGCCTCCAGAGCCCCTGGTGAGTGCCACCATACCTGCTGTCACGTGCTCTTTTATACATGTAATATGGTGACAACCCAAGGAAGTAAGTAGCATTGAAGAAAAAAGTGAATCTCAGAGATCTAAGAAGTTATGAATCCAGAATTTGAACACCTATTTGACTTCAAAGATATGCATGTGCTTCTCTGAGCCACATTACTTCTTGAAGTTCCTAAAAAAAAAATGACAATTTTTCTAGTAAACTGCTGTCAGTATTTTGTTTTGTTCTTTGTGAATTAGTCCTTGATGTCTAGGAATGGTTTTGATTTACTTTAATCTATTAGCCTCATGAATAGTCCTTCCATTCTGCCAACCACTCACCCTCTGTTCTCAGAGTTACCAGTGTACTGCCACTGTCTTAAAAAACCTGAACAGATTTTACAATAAATTTTGATGTGGGAAGAGATGCTCTTTGCATTTTTTCCTGAGAACACCAGTAACCCAGGGCAGGTGATTTAAAGATACTGTATTTACTTCTTTTGAATGGAGCTACCTTAAGGATATAATACCTATGAGAGAGTTATTTAGTGTCATTTTGCTGCTGTGTCTTTATTAGCTGAGGTATGAAAAGTTTCCTGTGGACAACATTGTAATATTGTAATCATGGGAACCTCCTATAAAATATTCATGTGACTTTCTGTTATGGCTACTGATGTCTCATCATTTGAGATTCATTCTTTGGGGTAGGAAAGCTATTTGTCCCCTAATAAAAGGTAAATGCCATGAGAATCTTTAAGTTTCCTTGCAACAGTGGAGTAGAAGTTGTTCTGGGGCAGGAGCCAGGAAAGGATGAAAATTCAACCAATGTAAGGTGGGTCAGCTGCATAGGAGATAATCTTACAACTGCTTTGGTTAAACCAGGTAGGAGGCTGGAGTGGCCTTCAGTGCAAGGTGCTGACTAAGTAGGCAGAACTTTTGTTTTCCTTTTCCATACTTTTTATTAGTGCATTATAGTTGCACATAATAATGAAATTTGTTGTTACATGTTTGCACATGCACACAATATAACAATATAGTTGGGCCAATATCATTCCCCAGTATTTCCCCTTTCTCTCCCTCTGGTCCCTTTCCTCTACTGATCTCCCTTTGATTTTCATGAGAGTCTACCACTTTGCCTTTTCCCACTCTAGCTTCCACATATAAGAGAAAACATATGACCCTTGACCTTTTGAGTTTGACTTATTTCACTTAACATTATGTTCCATCTATTTTCCTGCAAAAGATCATTTTATTTTTCTTTATGGCTGAATAAAACTCCATTGTGGATATACATTCTGTGTTTTCTTTACCCACTCATCCATTGATGGACACCTAGGCTGGTTCCATAGTTTGGCTGCTGTGAATTGTGCATGGGTAAGATTGGACTTTTTCTACTGACTTTTGATAGGGCCTCACAGTTTCTGCCTTATAGTCAGGAAGTCCAGAAGGACCTGGGAGGAAAAGAAAGCAGTCAACAATATGGACAGGAGTACATGAAAGTTCCTTTCCTTTCTCTCCTGGTTCTACCTGCTGTCTGCATAATACCCATCTATTTGCCAAAGGTTGAGCCAGCCAGGCCTCTTTCTTCCCATGGGCCTATACAGGTGTCTTACTATAGAGCCAAGCAGAATAAACAATTCATTTTCATTTCCTCAGGGATCTAGATGACATTTTCTTTCCTTCTTACAGTCTCTACAGGGTTAGATAAGGCAGGAGGCAATGTACTTTTTTGTGACAGCTAAAAATATGGAGGCAAGCAGCAAAAACACAGCCAAAAGCAGAATTTTGTTTCCTTGCTTATTAATATTTTTGATAGAGTTTGCTGGTTTTGTTTTTGTTTTTTATATTTAAGAATGAGAGATTGGAGGGTTCTGGGTACCCTGAAACTAAGGGTGACACTCAAAACTCAGGCCACCCCATTTTCCAATCTTAGACTACCTGAAAATAGAGATTCCGCACCCAAGTTTGTACTCTGTCTCTGTGCTCTCCTGTCATTAAGTTACATCATCTTGGAGTCAGTTTTCTTACCTGCAAAATGAGGACAATATTGGTGATGGTGGAAGTGATGGTAGTGGAAGAGAAAATGGTGGTAGTGTTGTTGATGAAGATGAAAGTGGTGGTGGTAATGATGATGGTAGTGATGGTGTGGGATATGTTGTTGTAGTAGAAATGGTAGTAATGGTTATGAGATGGAGGTGGTATTAGTGATGGTGAAGGGAAGGTGGTGGTGGTGGATTTTGATATGATTGTGGTGAGGGGGTGAGGGGTGATAGTGAGTGCTAGAGGCAAAGGTAATGGTGGTCATAGTTTTGGACATAATGATGGGGCTCATGGTGGTGGTGATTATCGGTGGTAGTAGTAGCAGTGATGGTGATGGTGGGGGTACTGAAACTTACGAGAGCAAGCATTCAAGCTGTTTTGATTTAATCTTCACAACCATCATAAGTAGATACTGCTATTATATTCATTTTAAAGAAGAAGAATTGAGGCTCAGAGATTAACTTCCTCTGGTTCACACAGCTAATAAACATGATCTAGAATTCAGCAGCAGAACTACCTGACCTTAGAGTCTACTTTGTCTCATTAGCTTTCACACACAAGACAAGGCTCTGTTGCTATGACTGGTGTGGCTCAGACAATACAAAACAAGAGTGGTGATTTATCTTTTCTAGAATTTTTGAACATACACGAAGTGCATCACGCTCTCACAGAAAATACAAGAGTGGTGATTTATCTTTTCTAGAATTCTTGAACATATACGAAGTGCATCACACTCTCACAGAAAATACAAAACAAGAGTGGTGATTTATCTTTTCTAGAATTCTTGAACATATATCAAGTACATCACACTGTCACTGCCCAGTCTCTATTCGCCTAGAAAAGCCATAATGAACTGAGTTGGAGAAGGAAAAGAATGCAGAATGTTATAATCCCTCCTGTACCTGGCCCATCCAATTAGCGACTATTCTTTTCTCCCTCACAGTATGCATTTCCTCTTATACCTAAATTTTAAAAAGAAACTTCATTATTGTGAGCTTTCTGACATTGTCTGCTCCGGCCCTGGAGCATTTAATTTCGTCATATGGTAAATAATGAATATAGCTTTTCTCCACACTTGAAATAGTATTTTCTTGGCCTATCTTTATTTTTTTTTTAACTATGTTACAAGGCAGTGTAAATTAATAGTAACAGAGAATTAGTATTGGAGATGGTTGTTATCACTATGAAAAAGTTTTTAAAATGTGTTTTATGACTCTGGAGGTGATTAATAGTAAGAATTATTGATTGCAAGACTTTCCTAGAATAAATGACCCTTGTGGAAGTTCATCTGAAACAAATCTTCAATTCTAAGTGTTACAGCAAAGGAAAATTTTAGTAACATTTTTTAAAAAGTCAATTTCAAGTCACTCTTGCTTCTGAATTACATTCATGGACAAGAAAAGCAAGCAGGAAAAAAATCAGATCACTATGAAATGACATTTTGCATTGCATACACTTTGTAAAAATCAGTGCAAGTTTGTAAAATATTAAAATATTTGTTTTTTAAGAAACTAGTTTTATTGTATTCAATATTTTTAACTTTTGTAGGCAAATTTTTGATCTGGTGGAGTAAGCCCATTAGCAATATTTGTAAATATGATTAATCATAACATTTTAAAAGTTTTTATAGACTACTTGAAGATAAAGATTACATATCCAAAGTTTCAACTGCATCTGTATGCCCTCCTAACTTTGTTATAAATTTTGTAACTTTTAAAATATTTTATAGGTTATATCTTTTTAAGTATTTTATAAGTTATAATTGTAACTTTTAAAATAAACCCAAAATACTTCTTCAATAAGGAACATTTCCCTTACATACCCTGCATGCAGGGTGAACACACACACATCACACTGCTTATTTACCAAAGGCAAAAAAAAAAATGGGAAAGTTAAATTAAATGGTGTTGATGTCCAGTTTAGTCTTAGGGTGCAATACAAAAGGCAATTCCCAAAGCTATAAGAACAACTTTCCTTCTTGGTCACTGAGCATTACCATTTTAAATTGCCAATAATATTTTAAAATGAGCTGTTCACTTTACTGTATATGAATGGGTGACTGGGATTTGTATATTTGGGGAGAAAGAAAGAAAAAGGGAGAAAGAGAGAAACTGAGGGATTAGGAAAGTGGGGTGGGACCCTAGGAGGGAGAGAGCATGGCCAGAGAGGAGAGGAGGGAGGAGGGATGGAGGCAGACAGAGGGGACAGACACAGAGACAAAGAATTTGTAGCCTGACTACATTTCAGCTATCACTAAAATGAAGTGGAGACTGGAATTAGTACAGATTTTTGCTCAAGCAAACAGAAGACAGTAGGAGATTAAAGAAATCAAAATGGGATTCACTGAAACTGCTTCTTTATTGAAATCATGGATGTGCCCAAGTGTGTTTGAGGAGCCTGAAAAAAGCTTGTGGGATTCTGTAGGACTGGGGCCCTGCTCCTGATTCCTGCCTTCCTCCATGTCCTAAGGTCACCCAGGCTATGTCAAGTCCCTTGCAAGTACTAGGGTGGCAGTGACAACTAAGAGAGTCCTTGCCAAAGAGAGGCTCATTTCTACTGGAGGAGACAGGTGAACAAGCATCCAATCACACAATAGGCGGATGCCTATTTGCTCTGCTGTTCTCTGAGCCTCCTTTGGCATCTCTTAGTGTTTCATTGTGGGGCTCTTACCACTGGTGTTCAGGCTGAGAAGGAATGACTGTGAGCTGTCAGCACCCTGATTGGCCACCTCTGGCACTGCAACCACATGTGCCTGCTCTTCCCCAGAAGAGAGCCTCAGGACTCCTGCCCCTTCCCCCTTCCCCTGTCTCCATCCCGGATGGCTTAAGACACAGTTTGTCTGCCTTCTGTAATGGAGACCAAAATAATAGAGTTTGGGAACAATTCAAATCTGATTCATTTTTCATAGCAATAATCAACTGTGAGGAATGAGACATAGGGAAAATTTTCATTCTCTACTTCATTTTCCTAATTCTGTGTATTTCCAGGGGAAGCATAAGTCACCCACATCTGAATCCTGTCTCTAAATAATATGATTTTATTGAGCATCCAAAAACGGAAGCTATTATAGAAAATGTAGCCAGGAATTTGATAAGCCAAGGTCTCAGGCCCAGGTGGCTCAGCATCTCAGAATTATCCCAACGTGATATTGAAGGAAACCAGAGAGATTACCAAAGAAAGACAGGAGATTAGAGGTGAAGGTTTTTGAGATGTTTTTAATATGAAATAAGGACTTCTATATGGATGAGTTCTGGGATGTTGTTAAACTGATACATTATAGGAAGTAATTTATCTGACCTACACATACATAGTATAATATGATGGGAAAATATTACTACAATGTAACAATAATATAACAAATATAATTATAGAAATAAATATGATAAAATAATAATGTAAAGTATATTAAGTCCAGATATTTATCTGGCAATATCTAGAGCTAAATATCCTATAGAAGTCAGTTGTTTGAGTAATTGAACTATATTTTACAGATTTAAATTCCTTTAAGGAAGGGACATCTTTCTTAATAGTCCATAACTCCCAAGGTCATTGTAAACTATACACTTTTAGATTAATCTATTTTTGATTATGTAGTTATTAATTCAATGATTAATTCTTATATATAAAGCTCTTGAGACATTTGGAAATGGGCCTGGATCTGTGGCCTTGCAGTTAATTTTTCTCCTCTACTGAGATTTGCAAGTCCTTTGTGCTTATTTTATATATCTATCTCAATGATAGCTTGACTGGAATTATATATATATATTTGAAATTGGAAGGGGACAGAGATGAGCCTTTTCTTAGCACCTGGCTATTTAGGAGATTTCTACATCTCTATTTCATCTTCACATCAACCTTTTGAGGCATCTGCACTTCTATTTTAGGACAGAGGGAGTGCCACAGTGATTAATACTCAGTAGGGGCTCAACAGGTGGTTTTTGAATAGATAGCATAGAAAAGAAGGAAGCAACAAAGGCTTTTGCATGTCGGGTGGAGAGAGATTAAATGAGTTGTTGTAAATGGCAAAGCTTGAACTGGAAACCAGGTGTACTGATGTCTCTCTCCACTGGTGACCTAGAAACTATGCCAGGTGGTGTGCTTGTTGGTTCTAGGAAACAAAATCTAGGAGTAAATCTAGGATTTTCTTTCATATACTCTCAGCAAGTCAACCTCAGGAGAGGCTGTCTACCCGATACCCATTCTTAATATTTCTTTTTTTCCTTTCCTTTCCTAACCCCTCCCCTCTCCTTCCTTCCTTCCTTCTTTCCTTCCTTCTTTCCATCTTTCCTTCCTTCTTTCCTTTCTTCCTTCCATCCTTCCTTCTTATTTTAAAGTATATTTACAAGTTCTTACTGGAATAAGTTATCTGAGAAGAAACTTTGATTCTTGGTGCTCTGCATCTCCTTTCCTCTGTGAGTTGTTAATGAGAAATTCTTATAATATGCAGAAATGTTATTTGGAGTTAGCACTGGGGGAAGGTTCTATTGAATTATTAGTAATCTAATAACGTGCTGTATTGGATTAGTGGAATGTCCACAATTATTATGACTTGCTATGAAATGGAATTCCTCGTGTGACAATGCTAGGGACACACTGTCACTCTTATTTGACAATAAACAAGTCTGTGGAGCTGGGTGACTTCTTGTCTTTCAACCTTAATGCTGCCTTAGAAGAAGCCAGTGACAGTACCAGCTTGCCCAGGAATCCTCAACAATTGAACAAGTCTTGAACATATAATCTTGCTATCTGAATAATATTCCATTGTAATGACTACAGTATATTTAATAAGCCTCCTAATACTGCTAATACTCCTAATACCTCCTAATACACCTGAAGTGCTGCTTCTCTCTTTACTATCTGAGCTTGTCTTTGTTCCGCACCAACTCTGATTCTTGGAAATGTCTGTCTTTTAATCAATCAGTTCAGAAAAATCTATAAATGTCTTAATGGTGACTTCTTTTATGCCTCATCTATAACCTTGAAGATTAAGTTTATATAAAGTTTTTTTCCAAGGTTAAAATTTAGTGGGAAAAAATAATTACAACACAAAGTGATATAATCATGATGATAGAGAACTACGTGAAGTGCTATGTGAGTTCAAAAGTAACTCATCCAAAATAATGTTAATTTAATTTCTTTTGTTCTTTTACTTCTTATTTTGCTTGTCTTTTTTTAACCCTTCCAGGACAAGTTTTTAATTTAAAACTTTTTTTCCTCTATTTTGATACCAGAAATTGAACCCCCTGAGGGGTGCTTAACCACTGAGTCACATTTATATTCCATTTATTGATTTTTTTTTTTTTATTGGAGACAGGGTCTCACAAAGTTGCTTACACTCTCCCTGTATTTATGAGGGCCTTTCTACATTGCTGAGGCTGGTTTTGAACTTGTGATCTTCCTGCCTCAGCCTCCCAAACTATTGGGATTACAGACATGTGCCACTGTGCTCCAGGACAGTTTTTTTTAAATACATAATTAAATATTTTTTAAATTTGTGAAAAATATGTGGAAATCTCATCTGAGCTGTCTGAAAATAATAATCAATTTTCACAATTAAGACCAACCAGGATATTCACAACATGATGTCTCATTCCCCATACCCTCCCCCACAAAGAAATCTCTAGATAAAAATGATCCTGACTATATTTTTTATAGATTTTAGATATAGATATGAAATATGTGTATGCATTAAGTAGAATTAAATCTCCATGCAAGAAGTTTCATTGTGTTAAAATCTAGGTCATGTAGCTGCTTCTTGAATGCATTTAGGTTGATAACATCAGTCAACTTCTTTCCTCAAATTCAAATGCACATTCTAATTCAACTCAAATATCTAGCAGTTGTCAAATCTGTGTTAGAAAATAAAATAATAGTGCTTTAAATATTTAAAGATGTTAGTTTCTGTGATCTTCTATTTTATCAAGTGCATAGCCTTAAACAGGTTTGTTTTCATTTTTTACTTTTAATTTTTTAGCACACATACATGTGTGTGTGTGTGTAAATGGATATTCTACTAGGTTAAATCACTCGAACTCTCATGCTGCATGAAAATCAGAGGAAACTAGTCATAGAGAATACAAAGTTATTTGCTGAGATTATTTTGACATTTCTCAAAAAGCAAATTATTCAGACTAGTTTTTTTTTAACATTATGTACTATACAAATACACTTGGTGGGAATTGCCAGTTTTGTATTGGACAAGCAAGAGTTATGGAAAGTAGATTTTTTGCAAGATCATAGTGTAGCAATCTCTGTCCCATGATGTGTCCTAAATTGCACACTTAAAACTATGACCAGCATATGTTGAGGCCTCCAGACATATTTGGTGATGGAAATCCTTTGATGTGACCTTGATTGTTAGAGTTGAATGGTTATTCTCCTAGGCAATATACTTCCAACACAGAGGCCATATCACGATTTGCTGTTTACATCTATATATTGTATTACATATATTATATATCGATTACCACCAAGTTGACATTTATAAAGACATGCTTTCAATTACAAAATTAAATCAACCACACTGGGGGAATAAAGAGCAATGAAACAGAAAATGCCAGGAGAGGGCCCGTGTCTAGGGAAGCAGACAAGTTTCAGAATCCCGGAGACTCCCAGCCAGGGAGGATCGATACGCTTGACAGGACTTCAAACACCAAAGTCTTGTTTTTCTAACATTTTGCCTTCTCTTTTTCTTCCAATTATCTAATTCTAAATTTCCTAAAAATAAAATCATGTCTCCTACCATCACATCCAAGTGAACATTAAGTCCACAATATTTTCACAAGTGTACACACTCCATATAGAACATTTTCAAGGCCCTTCAAATTTGTTTTCTAAAATTTTAAATAAAACTCTATAATTTATAATGCAACAAAATTTTATGCATTGTCACAGAAGTTTGATATTCTGCTAAGATACCTCCAGGTACCAGAAATATTCCCAGACAAGGGCCCTGAGAACTGCTTAGATTGACAAGGACACCCCTCAGAGAACTGCATACAGGTCTCCACTTCAGGGACAGTTCCCTGGGCACAGCCTGTACCCGTCTCCCATTGGATTTGTGGCTCTGTGGTGTAGTACTATTTTCAGTTTCCTCACCCTTCTTCCTGATCTTTCTGAGTGCTCCAGGCTGGTCAGTTGATGGAATGTCTGCCTGTGGATTTGACCTCAGGAGTAGGTTCCAGTGAACATCCCAGCCAAGTGCTCGCATATTTAAAGCTGAGCCCTTCCTTCTGTCAGGAGGTGCCCAACACCACGCTGCCCCAGGCCTGGGGAGGCCACACTCATCAGCTCACTACTTCAGGCCTTTCCTCTTCAAGTGTGTGCTATGTCCTGAAGGTCTGTCCCACCAAAACCTACCTGGAAGCCTACCTTCAGGGGACTGTATTAGGACATGGGGCCTCTGTGGAATTAGTTAAGGTGCAATTAGGTCATGAGATAAGTCTGATGGGACCAGATTATTGTCCTCATAACCGGCTCCTTCTGTATTGTGTGACCACCCATAATCCAGGGAGAGAGTCTCCCCAGAGCTGATCACACTGCTCCTTAGAATCTGTATGTACAGCCTCTCGAGGAACAGGCAATCAAGTCCTGCCATTTGAGCCACCCAGGCCGTATCAATTGCTACATGAGCAACAGTACTTTGGAAATGGGCAGACTCACTAGTTCCCAGCAATGGCTCCCCCAGTGATATTACTATACAACCATGATCCCTGCCTACATCGATTACCACCAAGTTGACATTTATAAAGACATGCTTTCAATTACAAAATTAAATCTACTACCTTCTTTACTGAGCAATGTGAGATACAAGAGCCCTAATAAAATCACTAACCAAGGTCCTTGGCATGGAGCTTCATCTGTTCAAGCCTAGGAGATAGACTGGGGTGGTAGAAGCCAATTCATAGGAAAGAAAAATGAGCTTTGTGTGTAGACCCAGACAGTCATGTAATTAGCTGGTGGGGTCTGTAGGATGTGGGCACAATAGAGGTAGCTGACTCATTCCAGTGGTTTAATATCTATATTCCCTTCCTTTCACATGCCCTGGGACATGACAGAGCCTGCCAGAATGTTCTTTTTCTGCTCTGCAACAGTCATTTGCAAAAATTTCTCTGCTTCCCTTCTCTCTCAAGGAATCCAAACACACTTATATTTATACTTCATGTGCTTTGATGTTTGAAGAAAACAACAAGGAATTAATTTGTCCTCTCAGAGTAAATAACAGTGCAGAAACAAGAGCAAAACTGTGTCTGTCTGTTCCCCTGGCTTAATCCCCCTCTTCATTTTTTTTATAAGCCCTGTAAGAAAAAACAAAAAGAATAAAATGTCACACATGGGTGATGTGTGTCATGGTACACAAAATGCTGAGGATCTTCATCTACACTTAGGTGGAAACCCAGTAGCAGTTAGTGTGGGCATTTCGTCAAAGGGGAAGCTGTTAGTGGTCTGGATGTGAAAGTTAGAAGAGGCTGGAGAATGGAGAGTAAAGAGAAGAGGCTTGGATTGAGGATGCTTTTTCAGAGAAAGTGGTGAGCATCTGAGGGTGCTATTTTATTATCATTCCCACAACTTTAGTTATAGGACTCTTCCTCTGCCAAGTTTGTCTCAAACTAAGAAATAGGAAAGTAGTTCAGATGACACTGAAGAACTAAGAGTGACAGGTAGGTAATTGCTAGGTAGAAAGGGGAAATAAAGGTAAATAAATGGCAGTCTGGAAGGAGAGATTTAGTCCCTACTTAGCCTTTTTAAGTGCTAATGTTTCTGCACATTTTTAGGTCAAGGACTTTCAAGATTGCTATTGCATTTATGTAGAATGCTTCAAGTTTAACTTGCTCCTAATGGTTCATACTATTTTTACAGTTTGTTGTTTATTAGTTCATAGATTGTGAATGTTTCTGAGTTATGTAAGTGAATACTTAAAAAATTTGACTTAAATTGTATTATATTGTACTGATGTAGAAACTGAGGTAAAGTATAATAAAGGGAGCTTTTCAAAGAAAGGAGGAAATTAAGACTCTCTATATCCTGTATTTTTGAAACCATTAGGCAATCTCCTTCACTCTAAGCTTAAAATAACAAATAAAATCTCCAAAAACCATGTGCAAAAATAAAAACATAATTGATAGAATAATTTAATGATATTTTCTTAAATATATAAAACTATTCAGAACACATACACTATATTGTTCTATTTTGTTCCTACAAGTATTAAACAAGTTTTAAATCATTTTAAAAAGTAATAGTCACTTCATTGGAAATATAGTAATTTGTCTTTCTTATGAGTTATATTACCAACAAAATTTATTTTTATGGTAACTGGTTAAATATAAATTTTGTATTAAAAAACTAAACTGAGACAATTAAAGAAATCACCCAGAATCAAATCACAATCACCTATTTAGTGAATTAATTATGCTCTTCAGAGGCTTATATTTCCACTTTAATTTGCTACTGAAGGCTAAGCTCTAAATTTTGTTTAAAGAGAAATATACATGAGTGAAATTCCCACAGAGTTGCATTTGCAAATAAGCATTAGAAAATATAACTTATAAAACCATATGTTCATCATTTAACTCATTTCACAAAAGATTTAGAATTAGAATTTTTAATGTAATAGAGTGCCACATGTTTTGCCATTTTCTGCTAATTTTGCAAGTTCCTTGTTAAAAGACTACAAGTTCAATAGACTATGGATGTCTCTTCTGTTGTATTTAAAGGGAAATTAATTTTCTGGAATCTGCATTTGTCTTTTTAAATGACAACAGACTTGCCTCAAGTGTGAAATCATACATTTAAAAGTTAAAAGGCCTCTGGGGTGCAAGGTTAGCAGTTGTCTTTAGATCAGGATAACACTGACAATGGCAGCAGATGACACCCTTCAATACAATTGTCATGTGTATCCATTTGAAATTTATGGACAGACCTTTTAATATAGATATAATCGCTTAATATAGTACTTGTTTTTTTTTCTGTTTGTGAGGGTATAGTTCTGCCACATAGATAACATTGAACTGATTATTTCCAAACAGACTTTTAAAATATTAATAAAAAAGAAAATGCTTATAAGAATTATAAAATTCCAATTGAGAAAAATATTATGGAAACTAAAGCTAGGGGTATAACTGGGGGAAAAAATCGAAGATCTTAATTTTAACAGTTTTTTTTTTTTTTAAGAAAGGATATCCATGTCAGATTTAATGTTGTCTTTTTAGCAATTGCACATTAAAGAATTTGTGTTTGGACATAAGACACTCAGGGTTATAAAAGGCTATGAGAAGATTAAAGAAGAACTTGCTCAGTGAAGCATGTAATGAGAAAAATATTTTATTTGCTATAACTTCTGTATAACTTTTTACTTGTGGATAGCACACCAACATCCCATCACTTGCCTTCCTCTAAAACAACACAATGAATCCCACAGCAAACACTGCAGATAAACCTAAAAATACTGCTTAGCTGAACTAATTTAAAAAAAAAAAAATCTTATCTTGATGTCTGAATGTTCCTGGTGATTTACTTTCCAAGATGTCCACTTCATATTGTTTCTATTGGATGATTGGAATAGAGAACACTTTCACTGCTGTTTGCTTCACTTGAATTGAGATGGAAAGGTTCCAGTTGTGCAAACAGCCCTTGGTGATCTTCCATCCTTCTTTCCAGTGCTCCATGGAGATGCAGTTGATGGAGCAGGGCATGATGTGGGCAGCTGCTGCACACAACTCCTTCGCAGTTCCACCATCCCCCAGTGGGCTTCAAGTGCCATTCCAGTCCTAGTTCTCTCATCAGTTGGGACAACTAATCATCATTTACTTTGAGGTGATTTGGGTCATTTACACAAATTGGAGATAGAATTAAGTTAATAGAGAGGCCTTTTATTGTGTGCTTGGCTAAAGCCATTCTCTTGAGAGGAAAGACTAATTGACTAGCCATTCATGCATTTATACCCTCTGATGGAGGGCCCTGAAGATAAGAGCAGTCAAGCAACCAAGAGAGCCCAGTTAACAAAGAAGATTAGGCTCTACTTCTGCCTGAAATTTATCAACTACAGCAGTTTCCACAGCTAATGGAATTTATGTGTTTGTTTGTTTGAATTTTTATTGGACAGATATTGGAGATTCAGAAGAAAAAGATTTCCTTGACCAAAAAGAAAAAATTCCCAACTCACCTACATATTGTTACATAAATGATGGTTTCCATTAATTCTGTGAAGATAGAATTATAATATCTCCTAAAATATTTTACATATACTTTTAAGAAAGTACATTTTTGTAGAAAATTTACAAATTTCAGTCCCTCTTTATTATAATATTTTAAAGGATCTATAAGGTATTTTAAATCTGTTCGTATTAATGTCTCGTGAAAATTTTTTTATGAACATGACTGAGACAACAAAAGAATAATCAACATTATTTGGGGAACTTTATCATCTATTAAATAAATTAAAACTTTATCCAATACCTTTTACATGCAGGATTTTTTAAAATACATAAAATATTTTTAAGTAGCTCTCTCTATCACATCTCTTTCTTTTGCTGAAACTATGGGAATTTCTGAGCTTCTTTTATTTACTTATCTTCCATTCTGTATTTTTAAAAGGAAATGTGAAATCATAGGGTAGAGAAAAATGAAATACTATATAATATGCTATGTAATTAACTGGTTATAATCTAGAAAATGTTTTAATATTCTTACATTAAAAGTAGTTCTCTAACATTCATCAGGACAGTAAGCTTATAATTCCATGGTTGCACATTTAAATTATTTACAGATAGCCAAACTCCCCTTCCTTTTAATTAGTCAATTTCTCAGAATGATTTCCAAGTAAGAGTATTTTTAAAACTCCCCAAATTATTCTAATATGCAGCCAGACTGGAGGCTCATTTTATTATTGAAATTAATATTCTTAAATGTTCACTGTATGATATATATGAGATATTAGATGTACTTCAAATTTTATTTCATCTACATTATACTTATCACCAGAAATAATTTAATTGCCGAATTGACTGCAAATTTAACTATCTTCTCTCATTACTGACACTGCTATTAATCAATATTATTAACAACTAATATTCAAAAATAGTTAAAAAAACTTTTTGTTCAAAAAGAAATATAAAGAATTATGAAATTTAATCCTTCTGATTGCTTCATAAAATCAACTTGTAGTATGTTACATCTGACCCTTTAACTTCAGTATTGAAGTTTTAAGAAAATTGTAATAAATTAAAAAACAAAATGACAAGTTTACATGCACACACAAAATATGACTTTGTTTCTCTGTGCATGTTCCTAAGACTTACTGTATCACCAATGTCAAAAAATAAAAGTTTGCCACCCACAACCAAATTTTTATTTTAATATACAATAAGTATTTCCTTCAAAATGGAATTTATGTGTCAAAAAAATTTACATTAAATTTTCTTATTTGGGGGGGCTGGGGTTGTAGCTCAGTGGTAGAGTACTTGCCTAGCATGTGTGACCCACTGAGTTTGATCCTCAGCACTACTTATAAATACTCAAAATAAAGGTCCATTGACAACTAAAACAAGTTTTAAATGTTCTTTCTTATTTTTAAAAGTTGTACCTAAAAAAAAAAGATACAGTTGTAAAAAAAGATAAATAAAACAAATAAGCCTTCACCTTTCTCTTTTAAACAACTTTCAGATTAGCACTACTGCCATAATTTTTTAAGGAAAATTTCTGCATTTATTCATTAGGTTATACCATGTTAAGTTATGCATTCTTGATATATAAAATATTAATTTAAACTTTTAAACTGTATTAGCCTTCTCTGTGCAAAATTATATTATATCTTTATTCTTTCCCTAAAATGGTATATCAATCTTTTCCACAAAAGATATTCATTAAAATCTCTGAAGGCATAAAAAGATCATTTAAGTGTCTTTTTTGTTTCTATTTAGACATTATTTAATTTAATTAATTCTATTTAGACATTATTTTCCAAACATTTTAAGTTTACCTAAAACTGTTTACATACATACACATAAAACCATTAAATATTCTAACAATACCATTATATAATACATGTTATGTATACATATTATTAATAACATCATATAATTCATATTATACATAGAATAAATAATAGTCTAACATTATTTACATCATATTATAATGTTTAGTGAAAATTGGGTGTACGTATTGATTCTTACACTTTATTAAGTTCACAAATAAGCTTCAGACACCAGTGTGTTTTTAAGTCAAGTCAGAGTAATTTAAGCCACACTGTCACCACCGTGTCTGTTCAAGCTGTTTAACCTTGCAATATGCCAGACTTGGTTTTTGTGTTTTTTTCCTACTGTTAATTGATGTGATTGTTATGTGTTTAGAGTGAATCAGGATCTTTGGATATGATTAAGAAATCTGAATATTTTCTCACCCCTAATAAAAGTTATTTTTCTTTCAATTCTGTGATTCGAATTTGGAGTAAACAGCAAGATAGAATGTCAGATTTCATGTTATTCATGACACCCTGGACAAGGGACAAAAGAGAATATTGTTTTAAAAGTCATTTTTAAAGGATGTTAGTAAGCTGAGGTGGGGTTCTTCAACTCCTCAACGCTTTAAGGATATTTTCTTAGAAATTACAGATTTAAAATTTCATTTCTTTATAAATGTCCCAAGCAGATCTATACTTCTATTTTAATTCTTCCTCAGAACATATAGGATTTTGCACATGAAATATGTGGCAAGTGTTTTTTATGGAGTTCTTTTAACATGAATCTTTCTGACTGTAAAAGAGGAGACTGGCAGAGCGGAGGAAGGACTGGATATTGCCAATGATCATTTCCTGTGCAGAGCGTGTTTGTTTGAGTCAAATTATTCACTAATCTTAAATAAATCACCACAGCATAACTAACTAATAAAAAGAATGCACTGACATTTAAAAACCTGGCTCTATAATCAGTTCCTCTGGTTTCAGTACCTATAATTTGAGGCTATAAAATGACCTACCATTAAACATTTATTTCATTTCCCATTCATGGAAATACTGACAAAAGATGGTATTACATGAACACAACATGGAATTTCTGATACTCCTTATTTATGTTTGGTCTCAATAAGAGAAATGAACTTTCAAATAAGAACTTTGACTTCAGTGGATTTGGCTACCAGAATAAAGTAAATATCAAAGGTGTCTTTCTGGCCATCAAATAAAACAGTCCTTCAGTAAAATAATCACTTTTTCATTCCTCCATTATGAAAATATTTGACTTTTGGTGAATATTTTTTTCCACTCATCAAAGAGCAAATGTCTACTTAAAAAAAAGTTTTCATTACTTTAAAAACTATTTCATTCAGTTCTTTAGTGTACTGGGGTGACAGGAGATGGAGTATGGAGTTGATCTTTAAAAGGGATCAATTTTCTTTGTAACAGCACAGGAATATTCAATGTAAAAAAGAAAAGAAACAAAACTATGTTATTCAGTATTTTTCATGGGCCAGCATGTGCTTGAATGACCCTTGACCATAGCAAAGCATTAAAATTGACATACAAAGAAAATATGTGTGTGTGTGTGTGTGTGTGTGTGTGTATATATATATATATATGGAAGAGACTTATTAATAAACAAAAAATTCTGGTTTAAGGAAAATATACAGTTAGTCTAGATTTTAAAGAAACAAACCATACTTGCTTCTTCCTACGGGAAAGTCTTTCAACTTACAGTTTTATTGGGTTCAGGACTTTTAATACTTGTGTCTTGCTTATGCATACATAGACATCTAGACAAAAAGGTAAACCAGATAGGATCATATCTATAAACCATCTATTGCTTTATCTAGAAAAATAATAGTAATGTAACTTTTTCGGGGTTTTCAAAGTATACATGAATTTCAGGAACTGAATTCATATATTTCTTATTGGAATACCCTTATTATATACAACTATATCTGTGCACATACGTACATACACATATTGATTGAAAATTAATTAATTTGGAACAAAGTGTTTTTCTTTTTGTCCTAGATCAGAGATAAACATTTTTTTCTATTTCTTGTGTATTGTTTTCTTTCATGGTCTACCCCTTTCTTTATCCTGCTCATTTTAATTTTTGTTCAGAAAAAGAAAATGTGGACTGAAAATTATTGTGTGCCACTAGGAACAATAAGTCTCTATTCTGCCTATAGTATTCATTCATCCAAACCCAGTTACGTATTACTTTCCAACTTACTATGGTGCTGGAAATTTAAAAAAAATATTAAATGTCATTGTACATAGGTTTGAGAGACAATCTAATCCTGTTGCTATTGTAGGAACATAATTTGGCATTTTTATAGGACACAGTGTTTCCTTATAGCTACGTATGCTCTATTTTATAACCAGTGTTTATGGGAGACTACTCCTATATATGAAGAAAGTTTAAGATATTTTTACAAACTTTTTCTGAAATAAACAGTTGTCAATATACATTGTAAATTCCAAAGGGGCCAATATATAGGCTACTTTTTTTGTTCACCACCATATTGAACAAAAAGTACAGTAGCTTGATACGTAGTAGTTACACTGTGTTTGTGGAATGAATAATAAAATAAATGCATGAAGAAAAGCTTTCATTGGACTATTATGCTTTATTTCATTTTACTTGCATTTGCCAATACCCTAGTTGTGATAGGAATTCTATCAATGAAGTAATTATACTATGAAAAATCAAAATCATTTAGAAAATAATGGTGTATTTATATGCATTGCTCAATCAAGTTAATAAAATCTGACTAGGATAGAAAATCAGGTATCACTGACTGGTCATACTATTACTTTTGCTGTATAATTTGAACAACTATTTCCTGTACAATTTCATCATCACTATCATTAACTTAGTTTTTAGACTAACTTACAACTCAAAAATAACTGTGTTATAACTGAGCCTGATCTTACTAATAGTTCTACAATGTCAAAATGCCTACAATGCCTACATTGTTAGATAATACATGTCATTTTATTAGGGTGACCAATTGAACTTAGATTCTTTTCCTGGATGTATGATTTTAGAATGCTTAAACCATAATTCATCTGTTAAGATCAAATATTTTATTATAGCTCGATTAATCTCTGGGCTTGGACACACTGGGGAGTAATTTTTCTGTAAGTCTTCATAGCTA
>NW_026009344.1:0-3366 GCF_001458135.2 Marmota marmota marmota
TCTATCTATCTATCTATGTATTTATTTATTCATTTCTTTATTGTTGCTAGGGATCAAACTCAGGGCCTCATGCATGCTAGACAAATGCTCTATCTTTTCAAAATTGTAATTCAAAACAGAGTGTGGTGGTGAACACTTTTAATCTCATATGCTGTGTTGTGAAGTGATAAATACAATCAATATGCCTGTCAGTTATAGGTTCCAGATTAGTAAAAAAATATAGACGATGGATATAAAATTTGAAAAGTGAGATAAGACATTTATAAAGCAAGAACTGTCATAGGCAGGCCTATGCTGCCTTTTATGAAAAACTGTTACAAGAGCTGTTTCTGAGAAACTGAAATGATAGCTGTTTTCTTATTCAAAAACAAATGCATCTCTATACTTTTTACCCCACAAATTGTACCCTACTCAGGATGCAGTGGTGGTTGTGGAGAGTTACTTTCTGGGTTTGAATGCTATTGTGGGTCTACATGACTTTGAAGTAGATTCTCACCCCGCTGACCCCCACCCAAATTCAGGATGTGACTGTCTAGCACCTGCTTGAACTCAGGACCATGGTCAACTGAACTGCTAAGCTAATGTGCTGGCTTGCTGACTGGAAAATTCTGATCTTGCCTAGAACCCAGAGGTCCCACTTATTAATGCTTTAATTTCTATGATTGGCTAGCTTACATGAGGATAAGCAAGTCACTGATTTGTGGATTTTGTGCTTATAATGTCTTTGGATGGATCAGGAAGCTGCTGTCCTCTCACAGAGCTTGAGTCTCTGTGGTGGGTGACAGTCCCTAGTCAGGTAAGTAAAGATCTCTTTTGATTTGAAATTCAGACTTAGAGTGCTTTCTGGAGGGACTCCCCATAACACCATCTATTTATTAGACTAAGGCAGAAGGATCTCAAATTAAAGGTCTGTCTCAGTAATTTAGTTATAACCTGTCTCAAAATTAAAAAAAAATCTTAAAAAAAATGGGCTGGGAATGTAACTCAGTGGTGTAGTTCCCCTGGGTTCAAACCTTGGTACCCAAACTGAATACATGAATAATTTAATTAAGTAAATAATTAATTAATAAAAATGAAAAAAAAAAGCTGATGATGTAGCTCAGTGGTAAAGCTCTCCTGAGTTCAATGTCCAGTGCCAAGAAATAAAAAAATAAAAATACATAAATTCAAGGGCTAAAGATTTTTTAAAAATGATCACCTGTACTCATAAAATTTCTGCAAAAGTCTAACTCTTCATAGAATAGTAAAGGCCAAAGCTTGGAGATGAGATACCCAAGGCCTAATGAATAGGCAAAATTGAATTTCACAGTGACTTCCTGGTGGAGGGACACTGAGAGCCACTCCCTCCAAACCCACCTATTTGTTCAAATGTGGCTCAATGAGTTTCAACATTGATTACTAGTCATCTATTGATTCCCTCCAATGGGGAACTGGACCAACCAGGAAAAGTCCATCCTGGCACTGAGATAGAATCAAACCCTAACCATTATGTGATGCATCCAGAGAAAAGACCTTCATCCCAAGGAGGAAACATAAATGGTGCTGAAATCAACAGGCAGTAACTGTGTCAAATCCTGATGAAGGGGAAATAGGGTGCTGCGAAGGGAAGGTTCCTGGGCAGCCCTGCCTGATGGCAGGAATTGTCACAAACCAGTCAGCCCCAACCTCAGCTGCTCATAAAGTCCACCCCAACATGCACCCCCTAATGACTAGGAGGACCCCTGACCAGTGGCCACCTCTTGTCCATGAACAAAGGTCACCCACATTATTGTGGAACTAGTGATAATTGATTCAAAGCTGCCTTTGACACCCTATCTCTCTTTGCCTCCTGGATGGGGCTCTGACTTATCTTTTTTTAGGTGCCCTGCATTCCTGCCCTATTATGTCTGACTACCCATGTTCTTTGGAGAGCCACTATCTGTTGTGACTTAATTTTGACCTGTTTTGTGCACCAAGTCAGGGATAATAAGAGAAGCCAGAGCTGTGGCACGAAGTCACCCTTTCAGCTGTTGACACACAAATTCTAGAGAAACTTAAAATTAAATCAGAGAGTAGATTTCGTATATTGTAGAGCATAAAAACCAGAGACAGTGTTGGATGTAGCCTTAATCCTATATAGCTGCACACACACATTAAATTAAATGTGTTTCATTTGTGGTAAGTTATTATGTGAAACAGAAACCAAATATAATCTTAGCCAATTGTAAGTATCCAACTAACATATGATTATGTGATGTGAGCAGGGATATTTTCCAAAGAGATACCCCAAAAGACCATCATGGTTTAGATGCTGTCTCCCAAGAGCTCACATGTGACACTGTTTTTGGAGGAGAGATGATTGGTTTATATCCTTAACCTAGCCAGTGAATTAATCCCTGGTGGGATGAACTGGGGGATAATGGGGACAGGTAGGCTGTGGCTGGAAGATGCTGATCTTTGAGGTGTGAATATGGGTGTAGAGTTTGTATCTGCAAGTGCCCATCTCTCTCTCTCTCTCTCTCTCTCTCTCTCTCTCTCTCTCTGCTTTTTGGTAATGTGAGCCTCATCCCTCTGCCACAGGCTTCTGCCATGATGTTCAGTCTCATCTTGGAAGTGCTGTCTCTGGATTGAGGCTGCTAAAACCAAGCCACTCAAATAAATTTTCCTCCTCTGTAGTTGTTGTCATTGGGTCTTTTAGTCACAGTGCCATAAAGCTGACTATAACAAAGACAGACCGAAAAAACAGAAATGCAATTGTCTAACCGCCACCCATCAAACCATTCCTTCTACATGTTCCCTGGAAGTGCTCACCTCATATGGCTCATCCAAGCATTCCATCTCTTTCTGTCTCTCCTTCCTCAATTTTAGAATTTCATTTTACTCAGACTCTTGAAATTTTCCTTTGCTTCTGTTCTTCTCCCAGGCTAAAGGCCTTGTAAAGTGCCTGGGGCCAAGGTTTTCTGGGAGATGTGCCCTGGGGAGGTCCCTGATTCTGAAGGAAGGCTCTCTAATTGGGGGCCTCCCTGAAGTCAAGGACACCTGCTGTCCAACCCTGTGTCTTTCTCTCCAACATCCCAAGTTGCCCACCACTTCCACCCTCAGTGGCTTTCAGACTTTTCCAAGTCTGATGGGGCATGGTGGCCCATGCCTGTAATCACAGCAACTCAGGAGACTTGAGGAAGGGGGATGGCAAGTTTGAGGCCAGCCTCAGCAACTGAGGGAGGACCTAAACAATTTAGTCAGACTCTGTCTCCAAATAAAAGCAAAAAATAAAAAGGACTGGGCATGTGGCTCAGTGGTAGAGTGACAATGTGTTTTATCCTTAGTACAAAGAGACAGAAGAAATCTTGCCCCAAGTCTAGAAGACTGATTCTACCCTCCTGTGTT
>NW_026009345.1:0-3366 GCF_001458135.2 Marmota marmota marmota
ATTATTATATAAATTTATTATTTATTATATAAATTTATTATTTATTATATAAATTTATATTTATATAAATATAATTATTTATATTATATAAATATAAATATATAATAAATATATAATATAAATATATAATATTTATATTTGCATGGAGAGAGAGAGAATTAGATATAGAAATAGAGAAATGTTTTAGCTTACTGTAGGATTTATGTTTTATGAATGCTAGAAGACTTACTGATACATATTTATGGCTAGTAAAATATATATATAGTAATAGATTTTAAGATATTATAAGAGATATTCTCTTTCATGAAGAGAATACCTCTGGTCATTAATAAAAAACATATAGATTATAATTTCATTTCAGTGGTGACATAACTTTGTTTATTCAAAGTTTAATAAATTTGAACATTTGACTTTTTTTCTAGCCACAGAAATACCAAATTGTAACATGGGAAATTTAGCAAAAAAATAGAAGCAAGAGAGAGGAGGAGGAAGAAGAGGAGAAGGTGAAAAAAAGGGGGGTGGGAGGAATGAAAAGAGGGAGGAAGAAAAAGAGGGAGGGAAAAGGAAAGTGCAATTGAATGGGGCTATCCTGTTATTTATTCCTATAGATTTAAAATAATCATCAGAATTTTGATTTTATTTTTTCATTGTTCTAGCTTCAAATTCTCACCAAATTTGGATAAGTGCCAGTTTTTTTTTTATAGGTATTTATATTTGAGGTCAGATGTTTGGGTAAGTTCTAGTACATTAAAATTGCAGAGGTTTATAAAACTTGCAGAAAGGTTTAGTTAGTAGCATGTATCCCCCAAAAAGACAAAAAAAATCAGAAATGGTGAAATGAGACAAGATTCACTAAAATCCATAAAACACCATAAAAGCAATAGACATATTTTTTTTTACTTCTGGTAAATCCTTCTCTTTGAGACTATTCAGTACTGAATATTCTTTTATTATTATTATTTTAAAGATATCAAACTATCAGCATCTGTTCATCATGTCCATTGGTAACATGGGTAAAATACGTGAAGAACATATGATCATATGCTGCTGTATTCTATTTAGCTGAAAAACAAATATGTAGCAAATATACAGCAATCTATCAGTTCTCATCTACCAGTGAGGTTTGGTTTTGGTTTTGGGCTTTTGGTTTGTTTGCTTTAGTATATTAAATAGAAGCCAAAGTTTTTTCCAGTCTAGTCCACAACCCAAGAATTAACGCAGCTCCCTTTTTGGGCATGGATTTCAGCCACTGCAAAATGAGTCATCATTGCCACAAGCTTCAGGTGACTTTCCAGACTCTCAGTTTGGGAATGGCTACTCTCTTGGATATGGCTGTTGGGTTCTGCTGCAGTATGCAAACTAACAGAGGACTTGCATTTGAGGAGGTATTTCCTTTAATCCCAAAGCCTGTGTCAAAGGCACAGCGCATAACAATGGCTTGTGTGGAGTAATGTTGACTCCTAGATTCTGCCTCTTCCCTTCAAATTTTCCTACTCTTTGTTTCCAAATTTCATAGTTCCCCAGGTCCTCACTCAAAGCTCCATCCTAAAGCTTTATTATCTGCAGAGGGAAACAGGGATGGAGGTCACCATGGCTATAGCTATATATACCTTCCCCAAAGAAGCCTTGAGGTGCACCAACAGCCCAGACTTACACCTTCAATTTAGAAAACACAATAGCAGGCATTAAATATGTCTGACAATAATATAATATCCATTAAAGTTAGAAACCAAGTACTTGAATAATATGAATATTAAATAAATACTTTTCTATACAAAAGTAAAGGAAGCATTACTCAAATATGTATTTATTGTCATATTGAGCAACTGAGTCATTACATTTTTAAATAATTTATTGAGCCTGTATGCCACATCAGGTATTAAATTAGATGCTACATTAGCTATAGAGGTTACATAAGGTATTATCTCTGAAGAATTTAACTATCCAACAGGAGCGATAAAATGTCTATATTTACTTGTACAAGGTCTGATCCTCTGAAAGCTCCAAAGCATTGCAGAAAATATTCTAATGGTTTGATTTTCTTTTTTAATGCTGTGATAAAAGGATTAGAGAAGTTGGGCCATGGAAGATCAGGACAGTTAGATCTTTTGTAGTGTGGGGGAAGGGTAAAGATATTTCAATCAGCAAGAAGAATGTGAGCCAAGACACAGGATAGCTATTGGGAGATATGCTCAAGAAATGAAAGGCAGGGAAGTCTCACAAGATACTAAGGGATGCAGAGGGTTTAACTGGAGGTCACCCTGGACAAGAATATAAGGATCCAACTATGTGTGTATGTGCATCTCAGTAGAGGAAAATGCTCTCCTGACTCTAATAAGCCAACCACTAAAGACAACAATAACTTACATTTATATAGTACTTGGCAGTTCACAAAACTCATTTATGTATGTCATCTTACTTAGTCTTCCATCAGTGATTCTCACTCATTGATTGATGCTCAATATTATTAATGTGCATGCTTGTTGATAAGCATGAATAATGCTTTCCAGAGAAGCCCACTCCCACCTGAAAAACCATTCCATGTGAAACTCAGAACAAATAAAATATTTGTTGGAAAAGGTAAGGGAAGTTAAGTATAGGTAAATTTTTTCCCCAAAGCTAAATAATTCTTTAAGTGTCACTGCCATAAAGAGAATTGCCAAAGTTAAATTTATAGCTGTAACGATAAGAAAGAAACACATCTCTGTAATTGGGGGCCCTTGGAATTTCTGGGACTCATGATTCTATTGTCCTCCTTGTTCTCAGTCAGATTCACATTTTATCCACATCTTTGAAAATGATGATAATGTGGTGCAACAAGGTCACAGGCCTCCTTGGATTTTCTCTTTTTCTTGCACTTTTATATAGTCAGGAAATCTTTTTTTGAATTAACGTCTGAAATATTTAAGAATCCCATCCCTTCCTCATCATATCCATTCATTTCACCACAGTTAGAGCCATTAGCATCTCCATGCTCTTCTCACTGGCCTTTCTGTTTCTATTTTCTACACAGCAACCAAACTTATGTTTTTTTACAAAATAAACTTTACTCACTATTCAGCTCAAAATTCTCCAAAGGATATACACTTTTTCCCCAGGATAATAGAATTCCTACAACAGCAACAAAAGCTCTACCTGATCTGACTCTATCTGGCTCTTATTATCCGCCTAAGCATCATCCTTGTCTCTCTGCTCTCCCTCTCTGCACCAACTTCACTTATCTCTGTTGCTCCATGAAGATGCCACTGTGTTATTATTACACAGACCTAGACTGTTTTTCACCTCCAAAAAGTTTGCTTTGTAGGAACTGATTTTTTAAATGCCTTCTTTTCTTCCTCTCTCTCTCTCTCTCTCTCTCTCTCTCTC
>NW_026009346.1:0-3366 GCF_001458135.2 Marmota marmota marmota
ATATTAGTGACTGTTGTATTCCGCTACTTTTC
The DNA here is from genome assembly GCF_001458135.2 of Marmota marmota marmota. Taxonomy (NCBI): domain Eukaryota; kingdom Metazoa; phylum Chordata; class Mammalia; order Rodentia; family Sciuridae; genus Marmota; species Marmota marmota. Next base: position 33 of record NW_026009346.1, read on the forward strand.
CTATCCCCTACTATCCCCCTCCCCTCCCATCTTCCCTCTCTACCTCATCTGCTGTTGTTCAATACTCTCCCTTGTTCCCCCCCCCCTTCCCCTCACAACCTCTTATATGTAATTTTGTGTAACATTGAGGGTCTCCTACCATTTCCATATGCTTTCCCTTCTCTCTCCCTTTCTCTCCCCCCACTCGTCTTTGTTTAATGTTAATCTTTTCCTCATGCTCTTCCTTCCTGTTCTATTCTTAGTTGCTCTCTTTATATCAAAGAAGACATGTGGCATTTGTTTTTTAAGGATTGGCTAGCTTCGCTTAGCATAATCTGCTCTAATGCCATCCATTTCCCTGCAAATTCTATGATTTTGTCATTTTTTAGTGCTGCGTAATACTCCATTGTGTATAGATGCCACATTTTTTTATCCATTCATCTATTGAAGGGCATCTAGGTTGGTTCCACAGTCTAGCTATTGTGAATTGTGCCGCTATGATCATTGATGTGGCAGTATCCCTATAGTATGCTCTTTTAAGATCCTCAGGGAATAGTCCGAGAAGGGCGATGGCTGGGTCAAATGGTGGCTCCATTCCCAGCTTTCCCAGGAATCTCCATACTGCTTTCCAAATTGGCCTCACTAATTTGCAGTCCCACCAGCAGTGTACAAGTGTACCCTTTTCCCCACATCCTCGCCAGCACTTGTTGTTGTTTGACTTCATAATAGCTGCCAATCTTACTGGAGTGAGATGGTATCTTAGGGTGGTTTTGATTTGCATTTCTCTGACGGCTAGAGAAGGTGAGCATTTTTTCATGTACTTGTTGATTGATTGTATGTCCTCCTCTCTGAAGTGTCTGTTCAGGTCCTTGGCCCATTTGTTGATTGGGTTATTTGTTTTCTTATTGTTTAATTTTTTGAGTTCTTTGTATACTCTGGATATTAGGGCTCTATCTGAAGTGTGAGGAGTAAAAAATTGTTCCCAGGATGTAGGCTCCCTATTTACCTCTCTTATTGTTTCTCTTGCTGAGAAAAAACTTTTTAGCTTGAGTAAGTCCCATTTGTTGATTCTTGTTATTAACTCTTGTGCTATGGGTATCCTATTAAGGAATTTGGAGCCCGACCCCACAATATGTAGATCGGAGCCAACTTTTTCTTCTATCAGACGCAGAGTCTCTGATTTGATATCAAGTTCTTTGATCCATTTTGAGTTAACTTTTGTGCATGGCGAGAGAAAGGGATTCAGTTTCATTTTGTTGCAAATGGATTTCCAGTTTTCCCAGCACCATTTGTTGAAGATGCTATCCTTCCTCCATTTCATGCTTTTAGCCCCTTTATCAAATATAAGATAGTTGTAATTTTGAGGATTGGTCTCTGTGTCCTCTATTCTGTACCGTTGGTCCACCCGCCTGTTTTGGTACCAGTACCATGCTGTTTTTGTTACTATTGCTCTGTAGTATAATTTGAAGTCTGGTATTGCTATACCGCCTGATTTGCCTTTCCTGCTTAGAATTGCTTTTGCTATTCTGGGTCTTAACTTTTAAAAAATTACGTGTAACTCCATAAAAATGAATACAACATATCAAAATTTGTGGTATACAGGTAAAGCAATACAGGAAAATTTATAGCACTAAATGTTTACTGAAGAATACATAGGAAGTCTGGAATCTGCTTCTTATTTAAGAATCTAGAAAAAGAATATTAAAATAGACCAAAAGTAAGCAAAAGGGAAATAATGGACCTGAAATCAGTGAAACTCAAAAACTAAAAGAAAAATATCCCTGAAACTATAAGCTTGCTCTTTGAAAAGATCAATAAAAATTGACATTTATTGAGGTTTCCTTTATTAAGGTTTATTATTTATTATTAAACCTTTATTAAGGTTTCCAAAGCTAACATCAGGTGCAGTGGCATGTGCCTGTCTGTAGTTTGACCTACTCAGGAGGCTGAAGCATCAGGATTACTTGAGCCCAGGAGTTCTAAACCAGCCTGGGGAACATAACAGGACCTTCTTCCCTCTCCTAAATATGATTTATGAAGCTAAGAGAAAATACAAATTGCTAGTATTGGGGATATAATCATAAACGTTGCACATATCAAAAGGATAATAAAGGAAACATATTTAGACTACTACAAACAAATTTGACAACTTAGATGAAATGGACTAATACTTAAAAACTACCACAACTCATTCAATATAAAATAATAATTTTCAGTAGCCCTGTAACGATTAGGATGTTTAACTTGGGTTTTTTTGGTGGTTGGTTGGGTTTTGGGTGGTTGGGGTGATTCTAGGAATTGAACCCTAAAGTGCTCTTCCACTGAACTTCATCCCCAGCCTTTTTATTTTTTGAGACAGGTTTTTGCTAAGTTGTGCAGGCTGGCCTTTGAACTTGGCATCCTCCTGCTTCAGTCTCCTGAGTTAATAGTTGTTTGCCACCATATCCAGCAGGAAATTTAACTTGCAGTTCAAAAATTTCAAAAACAAGAAATCATTAGTCCCAGATGACTTCACTGGAAAATTCTACCACATATTTTAAAGAAGAATTAATAAAATTCTTCACAATCTCTTCCAGAAGATAAAATAGAATGAGCATGTCCTAACTCATTCTGTAATTCCAGTATTATCAAAACCAGACAAAACTAGTTTAAAGGAATAAAATGCAAAAACTCTTTAAGAACAGCAAATAGAACTCAGGAATTTAAAAGTGATTATATACTGTGACCAAGTAGTATTTATCCAGAGATGTAGTTCAGTATTCAGGAAGCAGGTGGTGTAATCTGTCATTTTAACAAGCTAAAGAAGAAAAACTACATGATACCAATTAATAACAGAAAAGGCATTTGACAAAATTTCATACTTATCCTTAAAAAAAGGACATTTTAGATAGGGTGTAGTAAAATCACTATGTCCATAAAAGCAAATAAAAACAAGCTTGGAAGGAAGAAGGTTATTGTCCTTGTCCCAGAGAAGGTGGAGGTCACCCTATACCACAGGGAAAGCACCAGGTTTTGGTTAGGTGGCAGAAGGCAAGAGCTATGAAAAAACTTAGGAACCTTTTGTTGAGGATTTCTGTGGGAAAGGCACAGCAAGTCAGAGTAAACAGCTTAGGGATTAAAGCCAGAGGTGCTCTACCACTGAGCTATAACCCCGGCCCTGTGGGCTCTGGAGTATACAGGTGGTCTCTAGTTATCTAGTCTTGGCCTTAGGATAATTGAAGGGTAGTAGAAATGTTGACCTGAAGTTTGAGAATTGGAAAAGGTGGTAGTTGGAACACTATATTCAGGTTGGTTTGCATGTTCTCAGTTTAACCCTTTAGTATCTTTTATAGCTCACTGGTAAAGCACCCCTGGG
>NW_026009347.1:0-3365 GCF_001458135.2 Marmota marmota marmota
TTGCAAAGGTCCTTATAAAATAGAGGTAGAGGGAGATTCCATGCAGACCTACCAACAAGAAGCCAAACAAAGAGGAGGTAGTGATCTGATGATAGAGGCAAAGATTGGAATGATGAGCTCCCAAGCCAAGATGTGCTGGGAGTCACCAGAGGTGGAAGAAACGAAGCAGGACACCAGGGACTTGGGGACTACAGTCTGTGACATGTTGATTTATGATGTCTGAATTTCAGAACTGTAAGGAAATAAATTTCAGTGATTTTAAGCAAAGAAGTTTGTGGTAGTTTGTTTTATGGCAGCCCTGACAAATGAATACAGTGATTAAAATAACCCTTACATTGGAGAACATCCTCAGTGTGATTGGCTATGATGAAGTCCTTCTAAACAGTGTGCTTGTAATTCAATGAGAGGTAAAATCAGTATTGAAGAGCAGGTCTGCAGAGGTGGTAGGTCAGAAGAACAGAGGTAAGAGCACTTGCTATCATAAGGCCACAGGGGAGGAGAGTGATGGGGGAGCATGTGAGGGAGGGGCTCTTCCCTAGGTACATGTCTCTCTTTTAGTCATATTCCACTGAACCACCCAGATGAGATGGTTTTCTGGTTACTGTGCTAGGTGGGAACTGGGGCCATAGTCTGTGGCGTTATTTATCCAAATTCTGCATTACTCTTCAAAATAATGTGGATTATGGTAAACAGGATCTATGGTATAGTTTATCAACCAACATGGAGACCATTACAAAGGAAGTTTCTAGACTAAGTGTTTCAGACCTGAAAAACAGTTCTTTTTAAAGGAATGGATTAAATTACTGGCTTGAAAATAAAACATCAACACTAACAAAAAACCTCTGCTGCTTCAAAACTCAAAAGAGACCACCTCCAAAAGCATTCTTTCCTTGAAACTATCTGGTAGATGGCAGACTTGGTAAATTTACAGTTGACAAACAAATACAAAACTTTTTCATGTTACACAAAGGCAATGTTATAATCTAGCTGTGAGGCTTTAGCTCAATTGAGATACTGAGATTTGGGCCAGATGAAGATAATTCAGGGAATCCAGCTGCAGTGAGAGTCTCAGGGAGCCCTCCCTCAGTTAGATGAAATCTCAACACTTACTGCAAAAGCAAGAGCAATATGATAATCACCTGGCAGTGGTGACCAGACTTATTCTTGCTAAAATAAGAAAGGTATTGACATACTCTTCAAATGATCAAAAGGGAAATGCAAGAGCTTTCTTTTCAGACATTCAAGTCACACTGATTTGGTCACATAGTGTGTAAGAGGCTCAGCAAAGTCACTTGTTAGAGTTTATAAAATAAATTTGGGAAATAAAAGGAGAGATTGGAAAGAATGAGGTATTTATTTACCTCATTGAAAAGGACCAATGAAACTGATCCCCTCTGTTAATGGAGTAAAAGAGGATATTGCCAGGTATTTAAAATGTATGGACAGGGCATTATTTTTAGAACACACCTAGAGGGTAGTTTCCATGAGAGGTTTCAAAGTAACAGAATTCCCTCATGTCATTTATCACAATAGCTGTTTAAACAAATTGATATTGACATTTCTGTTACAAAAGTGATGCAGTTCACTATCAAAACAAAATAACCCAGAACTGAAATTAAGGTACATGACATGGACGGTGACATTCCCATGGAAAGCTACTTCCTGGAGTCATCCTTGGTTAAGAGCTCAACACCCAAAATCATAAAAGAAAGGCCTGGAAAATTTGTACATGTCCCCTAATCCAATTCCCTTAGTTTAGAGAACAAAGGGATACAAAGAAGGCTATGGAGTTCCTGAAGCTTGGCAGGTACTGAGAAGATCCTGGTTTTCTCTCATGTCACCTACAGACACAGAAACCTTTTATCGACATGATTTTTCTCTTTATGTTAACAGGGAAAGTTATCCTAGATTTCATGAACTAAAGTTGAGCATGGAAGAGATTTTTAAAAGGAGAGCTGACTAAGTTGGGCAAATAAAATGGTAGTTTATGATTTCATTATCATCTTGAATACATTGTAGATGCCTCCATTTTTAGTTTCAAATTGCAGGTAAACACAATAACAGTATTTACCAACTTCTGGAAGTTTCTTTATTGGAAACATGTACATATATTTTAGCTCTTTATCTGGGAACTCAAACTTCAGTTAATGAATAATTTGGATAGTTACTATGTGCTTTTCTATCTTTCCTCTGCAATACTCCCAAAGGCTACTTATTATGTGGCAATAATATCAAAGAATTTTAAAATTTCCTTTGAGATACTACAATTTTACTGAATACTGATACTTTTTCCTATAAAAGAAATTTACAAATTCCTTTCTTGATTTCTACACTTTATAATTTTATGTAGTATTTGCCTTCTCTAGGGAGAAGGCTGCAATACTATGAAAGTCCCTGAAAAGGTTTACAAATGTTTTGCATATTCTAACCTAACCTATTGCAATTTATCTCTTAAATATGTGCCCCTTTCTTCATGATTTTTAATGCCTTCTCAGATTTTCAAAGTAGTAAGTGAGCCAATACAGAGATGGTCTAATTTTTGTCCTCACAGTCCTGAGCACAGTGGTCACAATGCCCTAAGATATGTGTATGAATGATACTGTGAGAAAATGTACATATGACTGGTCTATGTTTAAGTGTATTTACATATGTACATATACACTGTTAAGTATAGGGTTTACACAGTTTTCAATGAGAAGAGAGGTTGGACAGCAAGCCAGGTGGATTTGGAATCAAATGTTGACTCTTGCTGGTTGTGATTTGGACAAGTCACTTAGCTTCCAAACCATAGTGTCTTCATGTACAAAATGATAATAACACGTGTCTTCAGGTGTTGTCTGTTCCAAGGATGGAAAAAGATAATGAAATAATAGGCCCAATACAATGCCTGGCATATCGTTAAGTGTCAACAAATGGCAGTTATCATTGTTTTCTCATGAAATCACATTATATTTTTAAAGGACTTAAGGGTATTGCCTAAAAATATTCAGCATTTCTCTTCCCCACTCTGCTATCTCTCCTTTAGGAAATCCTACTTCTTGGAGATATTTGCTGATTGCAGTTTTATTCGTTCTTTCTCAAACTCACATTTTCTCCTCTGCACTATCTCTGACAGTGATGGCTGCTCTGCTGTTATTTTGGCTCTTCTTCTTCTCCCTACATGTTTCAGGCTGAACTGTGCTGAGTTATGGAATCATTTCAGGCACTCTGCCATCTGTGAAACTGCCTCAGAATTAACTTCCCCCATGATTGGTTGCCACTGGCTACATTTTTATCAGTTGACCAAAATGCTTCCTTGGGTGTAGATTAGGTTGTCCTGCCTCTGGAGTGCTTGCAGTTCAGAACTTTTACTGGACACTTTCTCT
>NW_026009348.1:0-3365 GCF_001458135.2 Marmota marmota marmota
CTTCTAAGATTAGACAATGGGTCTGATCTTTCTCAAAAAAAAAAAAAAAAAAAAAAAAAAAAGTGGGGTACTGTTCCAGATTAGGAAAGCACATGATAGCCCAAAGCAATGCATAAACCTTGATTAAATTCTAGTGAATTTTGGTGACAGCTGGGAAAATGTGAATATGGATTAGCTCTATTTGTGATGTCTTAATTTTCCTAGGTGGAATAGTATTGTACTTAGTGAGGGAAAAGTTCTTATTTTTAGGAAAACTATGGTAAGTATTCAGGAATGAGGTATCTTGATGTTTACAACTTATTTTCAAGGGTTATAGAGCAAATATGGCAGATGTAACAGTTGTTAAATCTAGGTATACAGGTGTTCACTACTAAACTATTTATTCAACTTTATGTTTGAACATCCTATGATGAATGGAGAAGAGAGATAATTCTAGATTAAAGAAAGACAACCAAATGTGCTATGTGAACCTTGATTAAATCCTTGTTCATGAAAGAAGCTTTAAAAAAAAAGACATTTTTGGAACAACTGAGAAAATCCAAAAATGGGCTAGATATTACATGACATTAAGGAATTGTTAATTTCCTTAGGTGAGACAATATTATTATGGCTATTTAGGATAATATCCTTACTCTTGAGAGATGCTTGGGAGATGCAAGAGTTGAAGTAGTTAGGGATGATGGCTACAACTTTCTTTGAAATGGTTTAGCGGGAAAAAAAACAACAAAACAGGGCTGGGGCTGTAACTCAGTGGCAAAGCACTTGCCTAGCATGTGTGAGACTCTGGGTTCAATCCTTGGCACCAAATAAAAATAAACAAATAAAATAAAGGCATGCTGTCCATCTATAACTATAAAAAAATTTTTTTAAACAAACCAAAACAAATTATATATAATGTCTACACACCCTCTACCTACCTAGCAAATAAGGCAAAATGTTAATAATTATTAACCTATGTGATATTATGGGTGATCACTCTTCTTTTGGTTGTTTTCTAAGTTCAGAAAGTCTCATAAGTGAATTTAAAATACGTTAAAGCTAAAGACAAAAAGTGCCTATCAAAATCTGTTTTTCTAAATTTCAGCAAATAGGATAAAACCACAAGTCAAAACTGCCACTTTTTTCATGAAGATTCTCTTACTAAAAAAGGAATAACACAGATACAACTTCGCTTTATTTCTATGCCCATTCTGAGGCCATGCATATATAATGGATGTTAGAATGGCCTTGTTTGAGACATGTAGTTTGCTGAATGCAGGAAAAATAGATGGGCCCCATTTCCTTTTTTTGTTGTGCTAGGGATCAAAATCTAAGCCTTAGCTGGGCGTGGTGGAGCACACCTGTAATCCCAGTGGCTTGGGGGTCTAAAGCAGGAGGATCGCAAGTTCAAAGCCAGCCTCAGCAAAAGTGAGGTGCTAAGCAACTCAGTGAGATCCTGTCTCTAAATAAAAATACAAAATAGGGCTGGGGATGTGGCCCTGAGTTCAATCCCCAGTACTAAAAAACAAAACAAAATAAAACAAAAACCCAAGCCTTGCAGTGGTGAACACTTGTAATCCCTGCCACTCGGGAGGCCAAGGCAGAAGGATCATAAGTTCAAAGCCAGCCTCAGCAATTCAGCAAGGATCTAAGCAACTCAGCAAAGCGATATCTCTAAATAAAATATTAAGGGCTGGGGTTGTGGCTCAACGGTGGAGTGCTCTCCTAGCGTGTGTAGAGCCCTGGGTTTGATCCTCAGCACCACATATAAATAAATAAAATAAAGGCATTGTGTCCAAATACACCTAAAAATAAATAAATAAAATGTTCAAAGGGCAGGGGATGTGGCTTAGTGGTTAAGCCCCTCTGGGATCAATCCCTGGTTTAAAAAAAAACAAAAAACTCAAGCCTTCCAAGCATGCTAGGCAAGTGTTCCACTACTGGGCTACACTCTAGCCCCAGGTCCAATTTTCAAGGAAATCAAAACGGTATGGCGCAAAATACTCTAAATTCTTATTGTCCAACCAAATTTTCCATATTAGTTTGGTTTTAGGAGTCATTTCTAGAAATAAGATCTCAAATCTGTCCACAATAGTGTTTTTCAACATTTAGAAAGCCATAAATTCCTCTAACAAACCTCACAAACTACTAAGGCAAGAATCACTTGCTACCTTCCACTTATCTTACCAATATTACTAAAGTAAAACTAAAAAGATTTATATTATATTACAAAAAACAAAAATTTCTTCTGGCTGGGTCCTTAATTAAATTTTCCTAAGAAAGTAATTTCAGAAGGAAGCCTTAATAAAAATTATTCTGATAACTCCCAATACCTGGCCAATGGAAAGAATTACCTCCTGTGCTTGCAGTTGTCAAAGGAATCCATCAGAGGGTCCAACTGATATTTTCTATAAGTTGAAAACCTACCTATTAAATTTTAGCCACTGTCACTATTGCCTACCTTGAACTGATGACTGAAAGGTAAAAAAGCTCTGCATCTCAGGACTCACAAATCAATTACTGCTATTAATTATCCATCAAACTGTCCTACACAAGAGGGGAAACCTAATTTTCTATTTCACAAATACTTCCATCTAGACTAAAGTTGGAGGGGTTTTATTTTAGTAGTGGGAAAGCATTTGCATATAATGTATAAAGACAAAACAAGATTCTCCAGGGGGAAAAAAGCAATAAAAACAATAGTAAGGACAAAATCATAACATCAGAGCAAATGACTTACACAGTTGATGTGGAGCTGATTCTCACAGAACAAAAAGAATAATTAAGAAGTATATTCTTGCAGGGCCTGATGGTACATACCGTAATCCCAGTGACTCAGGAGACTGAGGCAGGAGGATTTCAAGTTCAAGGCCAGCCTCAGGAACTTAGCAAGGCCCCATCTCAAAATTTAAAAAGAAAACGATAAAGGGCTGGTGATGTAGCTCACTGGTAGAGCACCCCTGGGTTTAGTCCCCAGTACCACAAAAAACAAAAACAAAAAAAGTAGATGAAGATGATGATGATGCTGATGATGATGATGAATCTTAAATTTCAATTATTTCTATCATATCAATATATTCAGAAAATAAAGATAAAATCACACAAAATTGAGTTCTCTATTAAATATATAAGATAATGACATTTCATAGCATTTCAGAGGAAAAAAACACATGTCAGGCCACTGAGTGTTATTCAAAGGCGCAAATTTGTTTATTTTTCAAATGGCATGAACAACCCTCCTTTGCAAATATTATATTTTTATCACCAGGTCTGGTAACTAAAGCTGAGGAATTGTTTAACATGAAGGATGTCAACCAAGCTTTGTGTGCTTTCTAGAAAGAAGAAAAGATGCAAGAGGTAAACAGAGCCCCAGAGGTAACCATATG
>NW_026009349.1:0-3365 GCF_001458135.2 Marmota marmota marmota
TGAAAAACAGTGAAAATCAGAAGAGGGAGGTTTCACTGTAAAGTAAAAACCTATCAAATAGAAACCAAGAGAACAAGACCATAGTCTGCCACAAACACTTTAACAGGCACAGGAGATGAGAGATACCCCAGCTAGCAAACTTCCTGTTATCAATTTAGACAAAGACAGAATCAGGAAAAAAAATCCACCCATTTTTAAACTAAAAACAAGAGTTATCAGGAAACCTATATGAGTATCAGACTTCCTCTTGTTTAGATCAGGGTTTTTCATTGCAAATTTTTAAAAATGTCACATTTAGCTTCAGAGTATTTCTTATGTCATAAGTTATGAGACATAGTCTTAAAAAGGGTGGGGTATTTCCTCAGGGTAGAATATCATTCACATTTTAAATTAGTTGCAATTAAGGAAAGAAGCATGGAATATTAATAATTCAGCTTGGAGTTGTCTGCCCAAGGACTTGCTCTTAAACACACACACACACACACACAACAATATTATAGTAACCTTCAACCATATTTTGGAAAAGATTTGCACAACTTTGACAACCACGACCCAGCTTTATCAACTGTCATATTAGCATGAGCATTTGGTCACATGGTTAATTTAAATTGCAGAAAACAGGGAGAAATTCAAGTTGTGGGCTAGAGGGAGACTGCATGCTGTGTTGCTCTGTGACCTAAGTTTGAAGCAGTGGAAATACTGTTTCTCTGAGAGTTCTTAGAGGACCTCTAACCACTGCTCCCATGCAGGAATGCCAGCCACAAAGCCCACACAGGTCCTCCAGCTACCGTGCCCAAACAGGACCACCAGCATCAGCACCCACACAGGACTCCTAGCTGCCCACCCATGTAGGAATCCTAGGGGCCATTGGCCCACAGGATCCCCACCCATCACTCCTGTGTGGACTGTCATTACCAACATGGGGATCCCCCAGTTGCCTCCATCTTGGAACACTGCAACCACTGCCATAGTCCCCTACATGTGGTAGCCTACACCTGGGACACTGGACAGGGTCTGGATACAGCTGCCAGCCACAACACTGCATGCCACAGAGCTGGATCTTAACATGTCACCCAATGCCTCCACCTAGCGCAACACAACTGATACCCCCATCTTCTGAAAGCAGCCACCTCCAACTTGGGACACCTTTGTCACCATCATTAGATAGGGCAACTCCCAGCTTGGGACAGAGACTGGTGCCTACAAGCAATATCAAGGTACCTATACTTCCCAAATACCCCTGTCCCTAGGAGCCACTAACCCGGCACAGTGCCTGTGGCCACATGGCCAATCCATAGCTTGCAAAGCCTGGTCCTGATCTGCTCCACAGCTCTCCATGACAGGTGTGCAGCCCCCAGATCACAGCCCATAAGACTTCTGGAGAGAGAGGTTTCTAACTAGGAAGTAGAAAGGGAGGGGCACATGAGACAGAGTTCAGAGACTAAATTAGAGACTAGGAATTCTGAGGTCTCCAGGTGGGCCCCAGACCAGAACCTTGGGGTGCAGTCTCCTATGGGGACTGGCAAGTGCTACACCCCATTTCTAAGAATGCCACCCCCAAGACCAACCCTCCCACTCTAATAACCTTCACCATTCTGAGGGTGGAGATACCAGCAAACACCATACAACCCTAACTCTGTCTATGGCATTGGCTTTTAAACAGCATGTTCCTGACATCATGCAGCTAGTAGACTGTTTTATATCATGGTACCTAATAAGCAGGAAAAATTCTGAATTCCAACAAAAATTATCATTTTATCTTTGAGATTATTTTTCTCTTTTCTCTCTCCCTCTTCTTTCCCCTTCACATTCCCAACATTTGTAAAAACCAATAACTTCTCATGGATTAGGCCTTTGAGGTCTGAATCATATATTAAAGTAGTGTTGTATATTCTTTTATCTCCTATTTCTACATTTTTTTTATTTCTTGATTTTTATGTTTTTTTTGTCTGCTCTACTGTCTTCCCACTTACATGTTTTCCCCAAATCACTTTCTCTCTTCTCTTGTTAGTATCCAACTTCATTCTTATTTCACTCTTCCTAAGACTTAATAACTCTATATCCTCACCTCCTACACCCTCAACATCTCATCCTGCACCCCACCCCTGTCTCTCTTTGTCCACACCAGAAAATTCAGACCCTTTTGAAAACCTATTGTTTATATTATAGGTAAAGATTTCTGTATATTGTGACAAAACCATAAACACCTTAATAACAGCTATTTGGTTTAAGGCTGCATATTTTTTTGTATTGGGATCTGAGAATATTGATCTTCCACTTAAAGGATATGTATTGGAACCCATTGGGGACACTATTAGCCTACAGGATAAAAACTGTAACACCTTAAAAACCCAGAGCAAGAAGGGGAGATGCATGAACAACATGAGAAACCAAGGGAAGAATGTGCCCCAAACAAAGATGCTCCATTATTAGGATCCATGCTCAAAACAGCAGAAGAAATGATACAGAAGTAGTGAAGGGGTATAATTTTCTTTGAATTAAAGGATGATGTAAGACAGCAAAATCAGACAGCAAAGCATTATTTTGATGAAGATATACATAAGCAAATACAGGAAGCAAAATATTCCTTCAATAAGGAGATAGAGATTCTGGACAAACAACAACAAAAAAAGAGAACAGAAATACTTGAAATAAAGGAAACAAAAAACCAAATTAAAAACTCAGTAGAAAGCATCTCCAACATAATAGATCATTGGAAAACAGAACCTCAGACAATGAAGACAAAATATATAATCTTGAAAAACGAAGTTGACCACAGTGAAGTTGGTAAGAAACCACGAGCAGAGGTTTCAAGAATTATGGGTAACATGAAAAGACCAAATTTAACAATTATTGGGCTAGAGGAAGGCAGAGCAGTACAAATCAAAGGAATAAACAATCTACTCAATGGAATGATATCAGAAAAATTTCCAAACATGAAGAGTGGGTTGGAAAATCAAACATAAGAGGCGTACAGGATGACAAATGTACAAAATCACAACATATCCATACCAAGACACATTATAATGAAAATGCCCTACATACAGAATAGAGAATTTTAAAAGCCACAAGAGAAAGGAATCAGATTACATATAGGGGAAACCAATTAGGATCTCTGCCGATTTCTCAACCCAGACCCTGAAAATTACAAGATCCGGCAACAACATAAACCAAGCTCTATAAGAAAATGGATGCCAATTAAGAATCATATCTGGTCTGGGGATGTGGCTCAAGCAGTAGCGCACTCGCCTGGCATGCATGCGGCCCGGGTTCGATCTTCAGCACCACATACAAACAAAGATGTTGTGTCCACCAATAACTATAAAAGAAATATTAAAATTCTCTCTCTCTCTCCTCCCCCCTCC
>NW_026009350.1:0-3364 GCF_001458135.2 Marmota marmota marmota
AAATATATATATATATATATATATATATATATATATATATATATATATATTTTAAATATAAATTAAAATAATAATAAAATTAATCTATAGTTCATCCAACCTGAAGAGGTCAATCACCTACCATTTATAATTACATATTGAGGACATTTCTCCTGAAACTATCATGGAGAGCACTACTTGTGTTTTGAGACTATAACTAAACACTTTACTATCAATCCTAATAATAATCCTGTTGGGTAGGTTCTTTCATTACCTTTCACTTACAGATAAGGATGTTGGGCCACAGAGAAATCAGATAACTTGACTAAGGATACAAAGCTGGTAAACATTAAATTAAGTAAGAATTTGAACTCAGTTTTCCAGTCTGCTTCCAGACTCTAGACTCTTGGCATTTTTTTTTTAAGTGGGGTCTCACCATGTCGCCCAGGAACACTGAATTCGGGTCTCAAGTGGGCCTCCTGCTTCAGCCTCCTGGAACTCCAGGCTGGCGCCACCACTCCCAGGTGCCTTTTGCTTTTCATCTCTGCTGTTCAATTGATGGAGAAGGAAGAGATGGAAGAGAGAGAAGACAGTCGTCAACTCCTGTCACTTATTCAACATCTACCATCCTTTGGCTTTCACACCTAATCTCCATTAATACTTTTAAGGACAATCATTAAAAGATTTTTAGAGAGCACTTAGAAGCCAGAGATTATTTCATTTAATCATATAATAGCCCTATGAAGTAGATGCTGTTGTTATTGCCATTTTACAGATAAAGAAAGTAAAGCTTAAAAAGATTAAATGACTTGCCCAAGGTCAAGCCAGGCTGTCTGGCTCTAGAACTCCAGTGTTTAACCACAACACTCTCCTGACTCTCTGACCCCACAGCATGTGTATGATGCTATTGTTATTAATAAATCACATGAATCTTTATGCAGACTCCATTCAGAAGACACTGACCACTGACACTATATCTATCACTTTGAGGATGAACCCACAGAGACAAGGGATCCTAGAAAGCTTCAGTGAAGCATCAGTCTAGTCACTAGAAAAGCTAACTGCCGGAAAATTTGTGAAGCAAATGAATGTTTCTCCTTTGGGGTTTCCAGACTCTCTTTCAAACCTCTTTCTCTCATCCTGGTAACTATGATTCCCCGTGGTGCTACTGTAAAATAATATATTCCCTCTAAATTATTATGACTCAATTAAGAACTCAAAATGGGTTTATATAGAAATACAAATGTGAAGTTCTCAGAATGCTAATGCTGTCCATAGAAAGTTCAAAGCACGATGTTTCAATAAAATAAGAATTTCTAACATTCTTAATGTATACCCAAGGACAAGAACTCTATGTCATCTGGGGTAGAACTATGGAAACTTTGAGAGACTTTGGATTCATATATTAAGAAATATGGAGAACAGTTTAAAAGCAGATAACTCGGGGTCTGATCTAATGTTAATGAATGCCACAGATAGTTTAATTTATGGAATTCTAGTTAAGTATGGAGGTATGCACCTGTAGTCTCAGATGCTAAAGGTAGGCTGAGAGAGGATTGGTTGAGCCCAGGGGTTTGCCTGAGCAACATGGTGAGTAAAATATAAATAAATAAATAGATAGATAGATAGATAAAATTTTATATAAAATATATATATATATATATATATAGAGAGAGAGAGAGAGAGAGAGAGAGAGAGAGAGAGAGGAATTATTATATAATGGAATTTCTATTGGCCAGATCCGGAGATGTTATGGTTCAGGTAACTCCTAGGAGACTTAACCTAAAATTGAAAGGAATGTCTAATGGTAAACACTTCACGTAATTCACATATCGTGCTCATTAATTCTCATAGATGATTTGCAAAGTAGCTATGATCAACCTGTTTTATTGATGAGGAAAAGGCTAAAAGTATCTAAGTGTCTTGGGTAGAAGAAATAGAATTCATACCTACTTCTGATTCCAAAGAGCTTTTTCTTTTTCTTTTTTCCCCCTTTCACTATGATGCCCCTCTGGAGAAGAAAAAGAAGACTTCCCTTTCTCAGGATTGCAAAATCCACCCTGATCATGGGACACAAAGGTACACTACCAAAGGTCAAGGTGAGAGGACCCAGTCTAACAAAAAAGTATGCCTATAATTTACATTTAGCATCATGCCCCTTAAATGAGAGCCCTTCCAAGTGACCTACTGGCTCTGCTAAGCTGTGCTAATCTCTGGGACACTGCCTCCTACCCAAGAAATCTGGACGATAAGATTCCTCGACACTGATGGGGACACATTTTTCAATGACATCAACATCTTTGTCTGGATCCTTTTCCTGTGGTATTGGTAGGTGACTTTGTTCTGTCAGAGTCTTAAGTTCTAAGATTTGAGTTTGGGTTTCAAAGTAAAAAGGCCACAACATGTCAGATATCCAAATTCATGAACCCTCAGACAAAAGTACCAGGATAACGTTACTCTAATTAGCACTAATTACAAGGTCCCAACTAAGCTAGGGATTTTTTGGTTTTGCTTTTTAAAAATAATACTCGTAAATTATAGATAAACTTTATTTTTAAGAGCAGTTTCATATTCACAGCAAATTTGTGAAGTACAACACCATATAACCCCTCCCCACACATTCAGAATCTCCACACCAGAGTGGCATATTTGTCACAACTGATAAACCTAACTGGCAAATCATTATCACACAGGATCCATAGTTCACATTGCAGTTCACTCTTAGTGTTGTGCATTCTGTGAGTCTGGACAAATGTGCAATGACCTGTGTCCACCACTGTGGTATTATACAAAATAGTTCCACTGCCCTGAAAATCCTCTGGACTCCATCTATTCATCTTTCCCTCCCCCCAGTCATTGGAAAGTATTCATCTTTTTACTGTCTTCATAGTTTTGCCTTTATTTTTTTAGTTTTTAGGTGGATACAATATCTTTACTTTATATTTATGGGTGCTGAGGATCAAACCCAGTGCCTCATGCATTCTAGGCGAGCACTCTACCACTGAGCAATAACCCCTGCCCATAGTTTTGACTTTTTAAGAATGTCTCATAGTTGGAATAATACAGTATTCAGCCTTTTCAGATTGGCTTTTTCACTCCATGTTTATAGTTTCCTCAGTGTTTTTTTCACAGCTTTATAACTCACTTCCTTTCAGTGCTAAATAATCATTTCATTGTCTGAATGTACCCACAGTTATTTCTTTATTTATCTACTGATAGACATCTTGGTTGCTTTCCAGTTTTTTTTAAAATAAGAAAAAGAGTCCAGATATTTTAGACATGTGCACAGAAATCATATGTAATAATATTAATGATATTAGAAGAGGGAGCCACTGGGGAAACACGAGTTGATATCAGCTGGGAGTTGGTGAGAAGTATTTAGGGA
>NW_026009351.1:0-3364 GCF_001458135.2 Marmota marmota marmota
GAGATGAACCAGGGAGAGAGCAGAGCAAAAGAGAGACAGAGAGCGCGCGTAGAAGATAAGAGCAAGAGAGAGAGAGCAAGGAGAGAAAGAGCTAAGAGAGAGGGGGGCCTGGCAGGAGGGAGTTTTTATAGCCCAAATCTAATGGGGCCTCTGGGTCTGCAAGCTGCCTTGCTGACCCAAGGGGGGGTTAAGTGTTCAGCCTTGAGCAGGGTTGAATGTTCAGACTTGAGGCAAACAGGTGATAAAGGACCAGATAGAGGGGGGTTTGAGTGCGTGGGCTATCTTGCAGCCAACATCTGTTCAGCCTGCCCTGCAGACAACACAGTTCAGCCTGCTCTGCACCCAACAACAGTGGTAAGGATTTAAGTCTTGCCTGCCAGATTTCAGAGCTGTTATCAGAGTGGTTGTTTAATGCATGTGAATTTAATGTGTGCGGTGAGACAGTGGGGACTGTGAGACTGTGGTGTCAATGGCTCTTGTGCAGCTGAGCTTCAAGTGAGGGAGGGGACAGATAATTACACTCTCTAGGGAGGTAATTGGGGAATGGGTGAGTCAGTCCTGAGAAACAATTTGCCCTGATGCCTCAAGATTCCCTACACAGTCCTTTTGGGTATGCTCTGAATGTAAGGTCCTGACCACTCTTTGCTAGTACTGTTTCTCAGGGTTGTGTTTTAGCAGCAACCTTGGAGGATAAAAAGTGCCTATAAAAAGAGCTGGGGATGTAGCTCAGTGGTAAAGTGCTTGCCTTGCATGCACAAGGCTCTGAGTTTGATTCCCAGCAAGGGGAGAAAAAAAAAAGTGGTTAACCTTCACCCCCAAGAAAAAGCAGGCTTGCATGAATTAATATTGTTAAACTCTCTGAGTTAAACTCACACTGAGCTTAGTGTTCCTCAGCTTCCATACAAGTCCATTATCTACCAGGATCCCTCTATCTTGCCCCCTTGGGACTTGGGAAGTTCTTGCAGCTGTGGCCTCTGTCTCTAACTCATGAGTCTTGTCAGCTTCCATGAAAACTTGACAAGCTCATTTGTTAGACTGCAACTGACATAAAACTCTAGACCCTGTTAGAGTGGTTTTTCCTGAGTAGCAGCATGCTGTTCTTAGTTTTAGGCTCTAAACAGAAAGTCGGTATCTCAGGTGGTTCTGAAGGCCTTCCTGAAGGTACCTTGTTCCCCTTGATGATAAACTGTCCCCTAACTTCATAGCCACCTGGCCTCTTCCTGTGGCCTTTGAGTGATGAACTCATACCCCAAGAGGTCTTTTAGGGACAAAACTCAGGCCAGGTCACTGCCAAATGATGGACTTCTCTAGATCTCATTCATACCCTGTCATTTCATTATCCCTGTGCTTGAAAGTTATCATCAGTATCAACTCCATCTGTTTACTTCTTCACAGGACTGCCAGTTGAGAAGACTCCATGGGGGCAGGGAAAAGTATAGGAGGCAGAAGACAGCCCCCTGCCTTCTGAGAACATTGAATTCATTCAAACACTTCAGATGTTAATTGAAGAAGTCTGCAAAGTGAATTGTTAATTGTTTTGGGAGCACCAAAAAAAAAAAATAAAATAAAATAAGACCAAGAAGCTGAGCCTAGAAGAAGCAAGAGGATTTGTAGTTATATTTAGAGTTAGGTTGAAGTTTAAACCATTTAGGACCAGCATTTGTGACCTCTTGGAAAATCAATTTTCATAATCTGTAATATGGAGTAGTACTGGAGTATATACCTCAAGGGCTATTGTAATAATTTGGAAAAAGCATTGAGCAGGTTGTTCCAGGTAACTAAATTTCTACCCTCTCTTAAAATTCATGGGCCTGGCCAGGCATTGCAGCAATCCCTAGTACCACAGGGGGAAAAAAAAAAAAAAAGGAATCAGCCATGGAAGGAAGAGGAGGGGAGGGGAGCTAGTGATAGACTCAGATTAAGGGAACAGAAATCAGAGCAAAGGACCCCAGGAGAGGGCATTAGAAGGCAAGAGTCTCTGTGGCCTTCCGAACTCAATTCTAAAATTATTTGGATGCCACTGAAAGGGTAAAGTTTCTAAGCTGCAAAGCCTGAGTTAAAATGTAAAGGACCAGGCATTGTAAACCTGCTTCTAAACTGCAAAGCATGGGTTAAATTCCTGAGGCAGTTAAGACAAGGCCCTACTGGCCATTTAGTTGATTTATAGCCTAGGACCCTGTGCAACTAGTCACGTAAGCATACAGGGCCCAAACCAATCAGTTTAAATGTAACCCCCTCCTTAGGAATGACCTATCACTCCAGCTCACCCTGTTCCTGCCAATGAATGTACTAATCAAGTCTAGGAGTTGTTGTTTGATTTTCCCTCGGTGTAAGGTGATTTGTTAAAGGAGACTGTGATGTATGCAAAGCCCCCGTCCTCCCCAAAAAGTGTACTTAAGCATTGTTCAACTCCTGCTCTGGGCTCTGGGCTGCTCTCTACTCTTGAGTGGGCACGGAGCCCCAGCATGCTGGAATCTCAATAAATCCCCTTCTGCTTATTGCATGAGTGGTCTCTTGGTGGTCTCTTCCTCTGGTGTTAGCTGGGCCCTTACACCACTCAGATAAAACACTTAATTTTAGTCTTAAATTCAACAAATGCTTTATTGTTTTAATCATTACAACAAATATTCTTGTTGTTCAAATATTGTCACTACATCCAAGGTCACCGGTGGTCAAATATTGTAGGGACTCCGTTCATTGGCCTTGATTTGGCATCTTTGGGCAAAGGTGAAGATAAAATGAGAGAGTAGGTTTTGAGGGTTTTCCTATGGATCAAGGTGATTGGAATCACCCCAATTCTTAGGTGCTACAAGCTGATTATAGCTCACTTTTGGAGTAGGCCTTTTTTGTGTCCCCAGGATCCTTTGTCAAAGCCAAATCCACAGACTCTTGGATGCTCTTTGCTGCCCTGAGCCCTGATTTGATAGCTGTGTCAATCCAGCCATGGGGCAGGGCTGTGTGTTCACCAGCAAAGTGGACCCGCCCTTCTGGATGGCTGAGCTCCTGTGCATAGTCCACATATTGGTAGGGAGGGAAGGAGGTGAACGCTCCAATGGAATAGGGGTCTTGGCTCCAGTGCTTGACCGTGGAAGAGGGGCAGGGCCTGGAGCTGTTCTTTGGGGCGGTCATGGACAGCAGCTAGGTCATCCAAGATGATATCTACCACCTGGGCATCATCCATGGCAGCGAAGAACATGGAATCATCATGCACAGTATAGGAAGCCAGGATGACACCTGTGCCATTGGGGAAGATGCGACTGGGATAGTGGATAAAGTGGGTGGGGCGGTCGGTGCTAGACTTGCCACCGAATATGCCTTCTTGCTCCCAGAAACGCTGTGTGCAGGCCAGGATCACTTTGGTGGC
>NW_026009352.1:0-3364 GCF_001458135.2 Marmota marmota marmota
GTCACAGAGTAATGCTAAGTTAGGTAGAAAATTTAAGAAAAGCTTTCACATTTTTTTTCTATATTTAAGACTAAATAAATTTTTGTTTTTCATCTATACACTAAAAGTATTCATATACATAAAGAATTCAAAGGGAGTAAGCTCTAATAGCCTCTCTAGAATTCCCTTCAACATCCCCTCCTATTATGTGACAACTTTCATCAGAGAGAGTCCCTTGCTCCTTCTGGAATACTCTCTCACATTGATTGACCTCTGCTGCCTCATCCTGGAGGACAGACCTGCACATCTCTCATGTGGATAGAGCTCACATGGGCAGAATGGGGGCACAGGGCTCCTTTCCCTCCCCCTTCTCCTTCCTCATCCCCTATGTCCTCACGAGTGATCCAGAGCAGCAGCCCCGGGAGCTGAGCAGGGAGCCTCATTTTGAGAAGCTGAACTGAGGAGTCCTGGTGAGTCAAGGGCAGGTTAGAGCTGAGCTTTTATGTCAGCCTTGAAAGAAGACCCTCCCCAGGGAGCAGCATGCAAATGACCTGGTGGGTGCTGGCTGGGGAGACTGAGGGAGGGAGGGCCTTCTTGTGAGTCCAGGGTCATAAGATGTCTTCTACAGTTGGAGGAAATAGAGCAGAGAAATAGCACTGGGTGCCTGTGGTGTGGGCAGGAGGCCTCATCATAAAACTCTCCCCTGCCCTCCTAAGACAGCACAGATGCACAGATAGGGAGGTGGCCTGCAGGTAAGACTCTGTGAGGAAGTATACATCTTGCTGTCTTCCTCTCAGCTGAGAGGAAAAGGTGACAAGTGCCACCTCACAAGTGTTGATGTTTGAAATTTCTTCCATCCACAGCATGCAGTTGAAGAAGTTCAAGGGCTTCTGGTGTCTGATGTTACCTTCAGAAATACAAGAGTATCAGGGACAGTTTAGATGTCAGCTTTTCACGGCCCAGTGACTGAAATAAGAGCAGAAGTGTGACAAGAAGCTGGTGGGAAGATAAATCTTGTTTCAGCAGAAGATCCAGTAGCTCTTCTCAAGGAAACAGGACAAGGAGCATGTCCCCTGAGGTAGTCAATGTGAAGTTCCTGGGGCGAGGTCTGTAACTGGTGGCCATCCTTTCCTAGTCATCTTCATGCATTTGACACTCAGAGCAACAAAACATTTCCCAGGAGATGGATCCCTGAGCCCATGGGACAGTGTGGACAGGGAGGATTCTGCATTAGTTCCTTATCATAGATGATAGAGACATCCCTCCCCATGTGCTCCTCCTTGTCAGGGACACTAGGGAGCTGGTGCCAACACTCTGGGTTTTAAAGTAGTTTCCCTAGGTCAGAACTGCACCCAGGCACTCTCCCCATGTTCAGGGGGTTCCATCTGCACTACTGTTCCCCTGGGACTGGCCCCAAGTTGTCATGGGAGAAGGATCTTTTTCCTGCACAGGGACATTATTTCAGCCCTCCTCCTCCACAGGTGGGACAGAGGGAGCCTGTGCTGTGTTGGCCAACATGGCTGTGCTGCTTTTCTCCCCGGCCCAGGACCTCTGACACGCCCTCTCCACTGTGTGGAACTTGGGCCACCAGCACCCGAGGACCCTGCCATGTGTCTCTTAGTTTAGCTGAACCTCTGTGCCTGTCCTTCCCCAAGTGGGCAGCGTCCTCTGAACCTGTGAAACTTGCCTGTTTGCAGTTGCCCCAGGCTGCGGTCTTTCTGTGCTTTTTCTGAATGAGCAGAAGGAAAGGAAATGAAGGAGAATGTGTTGGAACTCACTGGGCAGGAACAGGAAAAGTGCAGAGTCTCAGAGTGTTTCAGAGCACAGGACCCCTTGGGAGAAAGTGGTGAGCAGATCACTCCTCTGTCTTCTCCTTGCCCTAAGGATATTCTCATGGTATTTCCTGGGGATCTCATGATGGCCCTGAGCTATCTCAGGTGCAGTTTAGATCCACTTATCTCAACTGATTTCCATAGTTTATGTCTGATTTACTTACAAAGATATTTTCTAGGTAAGTAGATTTCCCTTTTCCATGACTCTAATTCAGTGCCCTCTTTACTATTGTAGATGCTCCTATTGGTGCATTGGTGTTCTGCAAAACAGATGGTTCCCTGAGCACAATCTGCAGGCAGGGGATACACTGTGCTCCATCTTAGTCCCTGGTGCCCCCTCTTTCCCTTTTTTCTATCCCCACTCCCCTCCATCTTCTCTCCTCTCCTCCTTCTGTTTATTCATCTGCTCCTTTGTCATTGGTGGGCTCTAAACCTCTGTGGAGCTGGGCTCACTGCTGTGCTGCGGTGTTTGTGTCCAAGCACATGGTGTCATGTGGTGTATTCCTTCCACATTTCCTCCCTGTCCCAGTCCCCTTCCCCCTCCATCTCTGTCTCCTTTGTCACTGGTTGTCCTTCTCTCCTATGACATCTTACCCCCCCCCCTTTCCCCTTCCTTTGCTCTAGTGTTTCCATAGAAGAGGTGATGTGGGACCCTCACCTTCCAGATTCGGGCTCTTTCACTTGTCATAATGTTCTTCACTTCCATCCATTTACCTGAAATTCCACCATTTCCTTGTTCTTTAAGGCCTCGAGTTCAGCCTGGATTGTGTGGGTGTGGACAGATCAGGAGGAGCTCTGTGCAGAAGAAGGCAGAACCTGACCACACTGAAGAGAGAGCAAAGAGCTGAGGGTCCTCTCAGTCATGAGCCATGTGGAACAATTGCTCTTGTGTTTAGTTTTCTGATCCTTCTGATGAGATATGGAAGTGTGATGTCTCTCCTAGTTTTCTGTGGCTAAGCAACAAATTTCCCCCTGTTCAGCAGTGTGTTTCATCCTGGGCCTCTACCTCAGGAGTTCAGGCTGTGTCCTTGTCACGACCCCTTGCCCACAAGGAAGACGCAACTCAGGAATCTTCTTTCAGCAGTTTATTCAGGCCCTTGATATTTCTTCTTCTACCCCTCGGATGCCCCTCCCAGCCTTAATAAAGCATCTCAAGCCCCAATGCAAAGCTGCCACGTGGAGCTTTCTCATAGGGTGGTGAAAAATCATGTGCCAACTCTCCCAAATAAGGAGTTGTTTGTCACAGACCACAGCGGAGCCAGCGCCATCTTGTAATGGCGACCATAATCTGCAGAAACGGCAGAAGCGGCTCACCACAGTTCCCCCTTTCTGTTTTCTTAAAACAATACAGGCGAGAGTAGAGGTCCTATCCCACTGTGCAGAAGTGGCTGCATAGTATGGCTCAGTCTTAAGGAGGGCCCTTCCCCAGATCTGAGGCCATATCAGCCGACGCCTTTTTTCGTGGGGCAGGGCGTGGATGCATCTAACCCGCATGCAATAGGACATGCTCTCCTTGAGGTCCACGTCAAGGATCACTCAAGTGCAGTGCCTTG
>NW_026009353.1:0-5814 GCF_001458135.2 Marmota marmota marmota
GTGTATAAGAGACAGGAGGGGGGATAGTAGAGGATAGGAAAGGCAACAGAACACAGCAGACACTAGTGTGGCAGTATGTAAAAAAGTGGATGTGTAACTGATGTGATTCTGCAATCTGTATACGGGGTAAAAATGGGAGTTCATAACCCACTTGAATCATATGTATGAAATATGATATGTCAAGAACTATGTAATGTTTTGAACAACTAATAATAAAAATTTTAAAAATTAAGATAAAAATAAAAATAAAATGCAGCAAAAAAAAATAATATACAACTTTAATTTGGAGAACCTCAGTCCTAATAAAATTTTTTTCCAAATTTCATAATTATCTAACAAACAAAATGTAAGAATCAACAGTGTCTTTGAATCAATCAAATTAGTCTCTAAGGACAATTATCAAAATTGGTATCTAAGTTAGCAGTTTAAGATACTTAGTGTTTAATCAACGATGTGAATTTATTTACCAAAATTAATCTTTGTCTTAAACAGCAAGAATCATTAGGCAATAAGACCTTTTTATAAAGAAATAAACTTAACATTTTAATAGGTTTTTATTATGTCAAAATATGGACAAAAATCTTGGCTCACATCAGTATAGTAAAATTAGGGAAATAGCCTGAAATATCCTTGATTTAATCAGTTAAAATTTTTATAGTCAGTCTAGTATATATAAATCTCTTTTTTAATTGTTTTAACTTTTCATATCATCTGTTTAGATAATTATATAAAAATATTTTTATTTAGGGAAATACTTTTATCATTAAAATCTAGAATATAAAGGCCTTGTTTTACCCAAAGATGTTTTCTTTTTTTTTCAAAGAGAGAGAGAATTTTTTAATATTTATTTTTTAGTTTTTGGCAGACACAACATCTTTGTATGTGGTGCTGAGGATCGAACCCAGGCAGCTCGAATGCCAGGTGAGCGCGCTACTGCTTGAGCCACATCCCCAGCCCAAGATGTTTTCTTTTTTCTTTTTAGGATCTCCAATGTGTGCTTTCTCTCTATTAAAGCAATTCTTTTCTTCTAGAATTTTTTTTTTGTTATACTTTGGAACAATTTCTGAAAACCTTAGAATCTATAAACAAATTATTATACTTTGATAAGAAATGTCAATAAAAATATAGTTAAAATCCTTAGATATTTATGCAGACAGAATTGTTTTTGTTTATCATCTTATAAAAGTTTGTACAATAACTTGAGAATTAGAAATTACTTGAAGATTGTATTTTCATTTAAAAGCAAATTTATAATAAAATATATTTATCTCAAATATCTGTAACTAAAAGGCAGAGTATCTGATAAATGTACATATAAAACATAAATTATGTGTTTTCTGTTGAAGAAAAACAATTAGACAAATATTCATTAACCAAACAATTAGACATATGTGTTAATTATTTTATGGATTAACAAATATAGGTTATCTAAATATCTAGAAAATATATATTAAGAATAAAGACATAACTTACCATTGTATTAACTTTATGTAACCATATGGTTCTTAAAATATTTGGATCATTTCAATTTATTTTTAACTAGGAGTGCACTCTTCTATGTGACATCACTTGATGTAACTGAAATTAGATCCTTGTGCATACATATTTATTGTAATTATATAGTCAGGAATGAGAATAAATATTTTTTGGTCATCACAGGAATATTGCTGGCTTTGGTTCCTGTGGTGAGCAAATGCATCCCCATAACCTCCAAATTTAAAAGTTAAATACAGAAAAGCATGTTTAGAGTCTCTCATCAATAGAATATTATTTAGTAACACAACTATGGAGAAAAGTCAGGTTATTTAACTCAAAACTAACTTAAATTTAGAGCTGCAACATAGAAACCTGAGGAATTAAATTTTGTCTGAAAAAGATATTTTGCATTAGCATTTACAGGTGGGCATTTTTAAAAATGCAGGCTCTGAGCAGCTCCAGTAGCAATCTGAAACAGGTAGTACATGTTAGCAGCTGGAAGGCGGAACTAGAATTCCTGTCTGAGTGACTATGGAAGAACCAATCGGAAGCCTGTGAAAATAGGGGAGGCAGGACTAGGAAGCCCACTCCTCCCACCAGGCATCCTGCGGTTACCATGGTGATGGAAACAACAAAGAATCTGCTGCCCCTATTTACGACAAAAGTTCCCTGAGTTTTCCTAGCCGATTGCATTTCCTTTGGTTTTGTTTGCATTTTCCCCCACCTGACCAAGATCCTATGGCAGGTAGCAGCTTGCTTTGTCTTTGCAACCTGTGGTTACAGCCTATGTCCTCTTATATTTTCTACTTTTCCTTGTAACACGTGGGTGCTTTAAAAGTTTTAGTAGCAGACACTAGCATTACCATCAGGTATTAAACTAGTCTGTATTTGGCATTCAGATCAAGTCATTTAAGAATTAAAAGCATTGCTAGGGCTGGGGCTGTAGCTCGGTGGCACAGCGCTTGCCTCACATATGTGAGGTACTGGGTTCAATCCTCAGCACCACTTAAAAATAAAAAAAGATATTGTGTCCACCTAAAAACTAAAAAAATAAATATTTTTTTAAAAAAAGCATTGCTGATGCTGACTGCACAGGTCTAGTTACAGACCCCATAGTGAGCAGCGGCTAAAGTCTTTTGTCTCCAGTGGCTGAGTTACAGCCTTTCTGATTCACTGGACAATCATGTAGCAAAGAGGCCAGTACAAACTTTCCAAGTATTCACAAAAACATAGAAAATTGAAATTTGCTTCTCTCCAGGTAAACATCACAACATTTTTCTCTCCCTTTTTCTCACTCTCCAAGCGTAAACTTCTAGAACATAAAGCCCAAAAAAATCTTTTATAAAGATTCACAAAAACAATCAAACAAAAAAAAATCCACAAAAGCACTCTTTCTTTGGAGAGGACTCAACAACACAGCCCATTAATCATACTAATAACTATTCACATTTATTTACAGTCTCTAGAATTATACCCCAATATTAAAAATTTTAACGTCACATATTTTCCCTCTGTCTAATTCACTTATTTTCTACAATTCTGCCCACAATACTCTGCAATCCTAAGCATGCTTAACTTCTGGAGAGGACTTTCAACTTCACTAAACTTTTATTATTTAAGTTGGAGTCCCCCCTTACGAGCCAGCATTTGTCGCTTTTGGTCCTGGCAACTTAAAAATTGAGACCTTTCACCCCCATGTTGGAAGCCAATTGCTGGGTTTCTGTTCACGACTAAAAGGATCAGGGGTCACTCCAGGTGAACTGGGCTAACTGGGCTGCGCAAAATAACCACACAAGAGACACAAATACCTTTTTCTTTGGGGTCACTGTGATGGCTCCTCTGACCTTAAGGGCCCATAGGAAGAGAGAGCTAGAGCACGCGCTGACCCCTGACTCCTTTTATTGAGGAGAAGCTATTCAAATGAGGCAAGGGGTCAGGTTTCAGGGGGCTGAGTCTGTCTTCATGATGTCCACTGTCAGCAGGTTGACTGACATCTAGGTAGGCCACACCCAAGGGCACAGGAAGAGAAGGGGACACACACAAGGCACTTCCATGGAATATTCTATCCTAAACAGGGCAAGGGGTTATATTACAAAGGAACAGGTGAGCATAGCTCCACCCATGGGAATGTAGGAAGACATGCCCAGGCAGGAAGACAGTCACTCGAACCCTAGAAGAGTGGGGCAGTCAAGCAGCATGGGTGCCTGACACTACATTGCCCAGCAGGAGAGTTAACTCAGTCACGTGCAAGGTAGGTCTCCCACATGACTCACAGGGAGTCAGGGACCTGGGTGGTACTGGGACCTGGCCATTGCTGGATAAGTGGGTTCCAGGAACCCAGTGGTTACCGGACTGGCTGGCTGAGTGAGCTGAGAACAAAATGCCCTCCACCATCTTCCAACCTTCCTACCCACTATAGCCAACCCCTTCAGATATGTTTTTCTCACAGTGAGAAACTGATGTGACTCCATTTTTGAGAAGCCAGCCTCTACCTCAGAGCAAAGCCTGTCCAAGGAAGGAGGTGTGACCCTTGTCCTTGAAAAAACCCACAGAGCACTCCTAAGAACATACCCACCCTGCTGAGTGGTTTGTCTGCAAATAACAGGAGAGATCTGTGGCACCAGGTGTCCCTGACTCAGTTAGGCTAGGTAAGGACCCATAGTAACCCCCTAGCAACCACCAATCAGCATGAGACAGGGAAAATACCTGGGATGGCAGATGACCCCCCCCCCCAGTAGTTTATGGTGGTTGATAACATGTTGAGAAACCATGTAGTTTAGCATGTACACCCCTTGTGGCCTAAACCAATCAGTGCAAAGGAATCCTCCTCTTGTATTAACCAATCACCCCTACCCAACTTGTTCCCACCAGTGAATGTGCTAATCAATGTTAAAAGTTGTTTGACTTTCCCGTGGTATGGAATGATTTGCTGTGTGTTGTTGTGATGCATAGTGTATCCCTCCAAAACCTATAAAATCTCAGTGGACAAAGAACCAGGACTCACTCCCTGGGACCTCTGTGTCAGAAATGGTTGTGAGTCCAGGCTTGAGCTTGCAATAAAGACGAGTGTGTGATTGCATCAGATTCGGCTCCTGGAGGTCTTTTGGGGTCCCACGAATCTGGCATTACAACAGCCTTTAAAATTCTATCCTTATTCTGTATGTTAGGTATTTTCATTATAATGTGACTTGGTGTGGGTCTGTTGCAGTTTTGTACATTTGAGGTCCTGTAAGCCTCTTATATTTGATTTTCCATCTTGTTCTTTAGGTTTGGGAAATTTTCTGATATTATGTCATTAAAAAGATTTGGCATTCCTTTGGTTTGTATCTCCATGCCTTATTCTATCCTGATAAATCTTAAATTTGGTCTTTTCAGGTTACCCTTCAATTCTTGGAAGTTCTGTTCATGGTTTCTTACCATCTTCTCTGTGTGGCCAACTTTATTTTCAAGATTATGCATTTTGTCTTCATTGCCTGAGGTTTTGTCTTCCAAGTGGCATAGTCTGTTGGTGATGCTTTACATTGCATTTTTATTTGGTTTATTGATTCCTAAATTTCAAGGATTTCTGTTCAGAATCTCTATTGAAGTGATTTTTTAATCTCCTGAAGTTAGTCTTGTGATAGTCAAGCAAAAGTGTCTTCATTCTTCATTTTGTTTAGTAACTCCATTTTGTAAAACAACCATGCCAAATAGAAAGGTCATGACTGGGGCAAGTTGTTCTTTTCCTTTTGCTATAGAAACCCTTAAGAACTCGGAACTACCTAACAGAGCTTTGTTTCTGTAACTAGCAGAATGGGGCTGTGTTTCTGTAACTGGGGTGAGTGGGCTAATTGTGATTGGTTAAGATTCCCACCACCTGACTACACTCTCCCACTGCTGTAACTTGGCTTGCTTGCATTGGCTGGACCCCCAAACACCTCTTTTGTGGTTTTCAGGCTTAAAAGGAGCACCCTTGCAATTGTTCCAGGCTGATCCAGAACAGACTTTATGTTCCCAATCAGTCACCACCAGTGTGCTTCCATAAAGGCTTGATTGATAATATGTGAGTGGTCTGGAAGTCAATTTATGAAACCCCAGGACGTTGCTTTAAGTATAACATTCTCTGATTTCAGTCCTTACATCATCCTTTATGTCATGAATTGGCTGAACTATTTACATTATAAACTCCTCTAGATTTCTTCTATTGTGTTGTCAGTGGGTTCTATTATTGGAGTGTCTTGGTTTGTTTGGGGCGCTTTGTTTCTTTGTTTTTTCTTGTCATGTCTGCCCATCTAGCACTGTGTTTCTGAGGCAGTACAGATTCTACCTTGTAGACACATAGTGTACCTGAATGTTTCT
>NW_026009353.1:7651-8750 GCF_001458135.2 Marmota marmota marmota
AAAAGGGGAATTAATAGAATTTGGCTGTTAGCAGAAGAAAGGAGAGAGAAAGAATTCAAGGAAAGAGAAAAGTGAGAGGAAAATATATATATATATATATATATGAAGTAAAATTTTTAAAAAATTAAAAAGAAAAAGTAAACAACAAAACTGTAATACACTATTCAGACATCCCATTCCTCAATAAACTGACACATGAAAAACACTTGGTTTCAAAAATGGTAGAAATGTGTGTTAAAAAATAATAAAAAAAAGGATATCAATGAAATATTAAAAAATTGTTTCCATTGAACTTCAAAAGTTTCTCCCCTTCCCTTCTCAGCAAGTAGGTGGGGTTGTCTGGTGTATGATGCTTAATCCACCCTCAGGATGGGTGGGTTTTCTAGGTATGCTCTGGTCTCTTTGCTGGGTGACAATTGGTCTGGAGATTATAAGCCATGAACCTCTAGGGCCCAGTTATTCCCAGTCCACACTGGAAAACCGCACCCCAGGAATCTTCTTTGGGTTCCACTCCTGTGGTGTAGGAGTCTATTCTTGGCGCCTTATGTTGCCTGAGGACCCCATGATTTCAGGTCTCTGACTTAGTCTCCAAAGTCAATCACTTTCATCACAGCCCTTTTGGTTCCCTGGGCAGATGCTTTTCTCCCAGTGTAATGCCAGATTCGTGGGACCCTCAGTAGACCTCCAGGAGCCGAATCCAATGCAATCACACAAGAGTCTTTATTGCAAGCTCGAGCCTGGACTCACAACCATTCCCGATGCAGCTGTCCCAGGGAGTGAGTCCCAGTCCTTTGTTCAGTGAGATTTTATAGGTTTGGGGGGTACTCTATGCATCACAACATCACACAGCAAATCATTCCATACCACGGGGAAATCAAACAACAACTTTTAACATTGATTAGTACATTCACTGGTGGGAACAAGTTGGGTAGGGGTGATTGGTTAGTACAAGAGGGGAATTCCTTTGCACTGATTGGGGTAAGCTACGAGGGGTATACGTGCTAAACTACATGGTTTCCCAACATGCTACCAACCACCATAAACTACTGGGGAGTCATCTGGCATCCCAGGTATTTCCCTGTCTCATGCTGATTGATGG